>NC_044977.1:115815830-115957628 GCF_008728515.1 Papio anubis | reverse complement strand
AAGCAAAACCACTTTATTGCTGACATGGCAAAAGTTTTAGTGGTATGAATGGAAGAATAAAGCAGCCACAACTTTCCCTTAGTCCAAATCCTAATTAAGAGCAAGGTCTCAACTCTCTTCAGTTCCATGAAGGCTGAGATAGGTAAGGAAGATAAAGAAGAAAAGTTGGAAGCTAGTAGAGGTGAGCTCATGAGATTTAACAAAAGAAGCCATCTCTATAACATAAAAGTACAAGATGAAGCAGCAAATGCTGATGTAGAAGCTGCAGCAAGTTATCCAGAATATCTACCTACAATAATTGAGGAAGGTAGCCACTCTAAGCAACAGATTGTCAGTGGAGACAAAACAGTCTTATGCTGGAAGAAGATGACATCTGGGACTTTCACAGCTAGAGAGGAGAAGTCAATGCCTGGCTTCAAGGCTTCAAGAAACAGTCTGACTCTTCTGTTAGAAGCTAACACAGCTTGTCACTTTAAGTTGAAGCTTAAGCTCATTTGCTATTCAAAAAATTCTAGGGCCTTTATGAATTATGCTAAATTGACTCTACCTGTGCTCTATAAATGGAACATCAAGGCCTGAATGATGGCATACATGTTTATAGCATGGCCTACTGAGTATTTAAAGCCCACTGTCGAGACCTATTGCTCAGAAAAAAAAAATTTATTTCAAAGTATCACTGCTCATTGAAAATGCATCTGGTCACCCCAAGAGGTGGGATGGAGGTGTACAAGGACATTAATATTGTTTCTATGGCTGCTAACACGTAAGTCCTGCAGCACATGGATCAAGGAGTAATTTTGACTTCCAAGTTTTATTATTTAAGGAACACATTTCATAAAGCTATAGCTGCCAGAAAGTGATTCCTCTGATAGATCTGGGCAAAGTAAATTGAAAACCTTCTGGAAATAATTTATCATTCTAGATGCCATTAATAATATTCATGACTTATGAGAGGAGGCTAAAATATCAATATCAATTGGAGTTTGAAAGAAGTTGATTCCAGCCCTCATGGATGACTTTGAGAGGTTGAAAGACTTCAGTGGAGGAGATAATTTCAGATGTGGTGGAAGCAGCAAGAAAACTAGAATTAGAAATGGGGACTGAAGAGATGACTGAATTGCTCAAATCTTATTAATATACTTGAATGAATCACACGTTATTATTTACGGATGAGCAAAGAAAGTGGTTTTTTGAGATGGCATGTGCTCCTGGTGAGTGAACATTGCTGAAATGACAACAAAAGGGTTAGAATATTACATAAACTTAACTTATAAAGTAGTGGCAAGATTTCAGAAGATTAATTCCAATTATGAAAGAAGTTCTACTGTGGGTAAAATGCTATTCAATATCATTGCATTTTACAGAGAAATCTTTTGTAAAAGGAAATCAATCAATGTGGCAAAATTTATTATTTTAAGAAATTGCCACAAGCACCCCAACCTTCAGCAATTACCACCATGATGAGTCAGAAGCCATCAACACCAAGGCCAGAACCTCCATCTGCAAAAATATTGCAACCTGCTGAAGTTGTAATACTGCTAGTATGGTGATCTGTAATCAGTGTTCTTTGATGTTCCTATTGTAATTATTTGGGGCACCATGGACCACGACCATATAAGATGGCAAACTTAATATACAAATGCTGACTGTGTTCTAAGAGCTCCACCGACCAGCCGCTCTTCTGTTTCCCTCCCTCTCCTCAGGCCTCTCTCTTCACAGACACACAACTATACTGAAATTAGGACAATTAATTACCCTATAGTGGCTTCTACATGTTCAAGTAAAAAGAAGCGTAGTATATGTCTTACTTTAAATCAAAGACTAGAGATGTTTAAACTTAGTGGAGAAAGCGTGTTGAAAGTAAAGGTAAGCCAAAAGCCAGGCCTCTTGCACCTGTTAGCTAAGATGGGAATGCAAAGACAAAGTTCATAAAGGAAATTAAAAGTGCCACTCCATCGAATATATGAATGATAGCAAAGCAAAACCACCTTACTGCTGACATGGAGTAATACTGCTAGGACATTTTAGCAATAAAATATTTTTAAATTCAAATATGTACATTTTTGACATAATGGTATTGGACACCTAATAAACTGTAGTAGATTGTAAGCATAACTCCTATATGCACTGAGAAGCCAAAAATTTCATGACTTGCTTTATTGTAATATTTGCTTTATTCTAGTGGTCTCGATCTGAACCCACATTATCTCTCATTATGCCTGTAATATTAAATTGCTAGATAGGGTCTGTGGTGTATTATAAAAGTGGCCACAATTCTTTATTCTTTCTTTGATCCAAACACTTTGCAATGCAATTCATGGTTATTCTCATCAAGTGGTAGAGTGTATTTCATACTCCTTGCATCTGGACTGGTTTTGTGACTTCTGTGACCAGAAGGACACAAATAGAATCATTAGTGTGCTAGTTCTAAAGTGTCTTTTGTGCTTCCTTTCACTCTTATGGACCCCCCTTCTTGGCCATGGGAGCAACCCTGAGGTAATCTGTTCAATGGAAGAGAGCTCAGTTGTCCCAGCTGAGGCCATCTTAAAGTAAACCTCAGCCAATCAAACACCAGATCCTTGATCAGCACAATCACCTAGATGATCCACAAAATTGAGTACAGATTCACAAGTGAGCCAACTGAGCTGTAAGCTAGTGAGCAGTAATAAATCCTTACCATTTTAAGTCAGTCAGTTTTGAGGTAGTTTTTCATACAATCGCTAATATAGGGATTAATTTCTTTTTCCATTTTTTACAGAAAAGTTAGAGTCCTCAAGTTCGCACCAAGAGTAAGCAGAGGGGTTAATATCCCACTGATACACTGACTCCAAAATATATATATTTTTATAGTATGCAGTACTGTTTTCCAAAATCTAATGTGTTATTTTCTTTCTGCAGGCATACTAAATACCCTCCCTAAACTCAACTTATAAAATTAGTACATGCAATTACAAGTGAATATTCTGAATAAGTACAGGTATGTTTTCATAATCAGCCCAAAAGCATCCTAATCATATACTACTTTTCTAATATGGAATCAAATATGCTACACAGTAAAAATTATTAAGTATTGCAGTGGAAGTTTCTAAACATGTCTTATATTTTTAAAGAGAACATTTTATTTTCCTTATAAATATTTAATATGAATTGTATACTATAATACATTTCTACAAACATTTTTGAAAATCTTTAATATTATTTTCAGTTTTAAAATACACAAAGTAAATTATCAGTCGAGCTTAGAAAATTATGATGAAAATTAGAAAATTGTGATGAAAATGATCTTTATTTCAACAGTCTGTTATGCACAAATATCTGTGGGGCCAGGTTGAAGTTAATGATTTTCTCTCTTTTTAATTCCCTAAAATTGATGGCTCAAAAACAAAACAAAACAAAACAAAACAAAAAAAAACAAAAAGTAACAAATAGATCTAAAACAAATGAAAGTGAGACTAAAGTTCAATTTTAACCCAAACCATAAAGGTTTCAAATAATTCATCTCATTTGACCTAGAAAAGACTTTCCAAGTAATAAACAACTTGAAGTAATTAATAAACAACTTGAAATGGGCAAGATAATAATGTGTGTCTAACCAAGGTTCTTTTGTGCTACAGGTATTCAAATAAATAATAGTATTCAGCAGATTCTGAATTGAAATCCAGAGGGATTTTCTGGATCACATGTTACTACAATTATGGAACATCATAAACAATATCAAAGCTAAAGTTACACTACATTTATACTCAGTTTCAGGTCTTTGTTCAATGTCATTCAATTAAAGTCATGACCAAGCATTTTGAATGAACATTTTTGCCATAAAATGTATAATGTATTTTAAGCACAGTAATCACAATGCAAGCGTGCTGTCTTTGAATTGTTTCATCAACAGGTTACTGAACAAAGTCATGATCAGTTAAGAACTGGAAAAGAAGGATCATTGTAGTAACGTGTTTTCAATTGACTATGGAAAAATTCAACCTTCTTTGATCCTATTATAGACTCTTATTAATTTAAACTTTAAAAATTGGAATTGCTGAAACAAAGTTAAATCAAATTCTTAATTTTAAAAGAGCTCTCAGCATGTAACTAATAAAGTTTCAAATGAGAATTTGAAACACTTTACCACCAGGTGTACCAGGGATGATGAACAGGCAGAAATAGTGCTAAAAACATTATGCATGAAATATAGTAGAGATAATGACACCAGATGCTATGTATTAATCACTCTAAAAAATATTTTGCATTTCCAAACTCTTTTTTAAGTAATTTAATTTTTTATTTCAATAGTTTTTGGGGTACAGTTAGTTTCCAGTTACATGGATAAGTTTTTTAATGGTGATTTCGGAGATTTTAGTGCAGTCATCACTTGAGCAGTGTACACTATACATACTGCGTAGTCTTTTATCCCTCACCCTTTTCCCAGTCTCCCCCACAAGTCCCCAAAGTCCATTATGTCTCTCTTATGCCTCTGTGTCCTCATAGCTTAGTTCCCACTTATGTGTGAAGACATACAATATTTGGTTTTCCATTCCTGGGTTACTTCACTTAGAATAATGGCCTCCAGCTCCATCCAAGTTGCAGAAAAAGACATTATTCATTTCATTTAATGGTTGAGTAGTATTCCATGGTGTATATATGCTACATTTTCTATATCCACTCGTTGGAAAATGAGCATTATAAGTTGGTTCCATATCTTTGCAATTGTGAATTGTACTGCTATAAATGTGTGTGCATGTGTCTTTTTCATATAGTGACTTCTTTTCCTTTGGGTAGATACCCAGTAGTGACAATGTTGAACTGAATGGTAGTTCTACTTTTAGTTCTTGTTAAGGAATTTCCATACTGTTTTCCACAGTGGTTGTACTAATTTACATTCCCACCACAGTATTAATGTGTTCCCTTTTCACCACATCCACACCAACATCTACTTTTTTTTTTTTTTTTTTTTATACTTTAAGTTCTAGGGTACATGTGCACAATGTGCAGGTTTGTTACATATGTATACTTGTGCCATGTTGGTGTGCTGCACCCATCAACTCGTCAGCACCCATCAACTCGTCATTTACATCAGGTATAACTCCCAAAGCAATCCCTCCCCACTCTCCCCTCCCCATATTAGGCCCCAGTGTGTGATGTTCCCCTTTCCGAGTCCAAGTGATCTCATTGTTCAATTCCCACCTATGAGTGAGAACGTGCGGTGTTTGGTTTTCTGTTCTTGCAATAGTTTGCTGAGAATGATGGTTTCCAGCTGCATCCATATCCCTACAAAGGACACAAACTCATCCTTTTTTACGGCTGCATAGTATTCTATGGTGTATATGTGCCACATTTTCTTAATCCAGTCTGTCACTGATGGACATTTGGGTTGATTCCAAGTCTTTGCTATTGTGAATAGTGCCGCAATAAACATACATGTGCATGTGTCTTTATAGCAGCATGATTTATAATCCTTTGGGTATATACGCAGTAATGGGATGGCTGGGTCAAATGGTATTTCTAGTTCTAGATCCTTGAGGAATCGCCATACTGTTTTCCACAATGGTTGAACTAGTTTACAATCCCACCAACAGTGTAAAAGTGTTCCTATTTCTCCACATCCTCTCCAGCACCTGTTGTTTCCTGACTTTTTAATGATTGCCATTCTAACTGGTGTGAGATGGTATCTCGTTGTGGTTTTGATTTGCATTTCTCTGATGGCGAGTGATGATGAGCATTTTTTCATGCGTCTGTTGGCTGTATGAATGTCTTCTTTTGAGAAGTGTCTGTTCATATCCTTTGCCCACTTTTTGATGGGGTAGATTTTTTCTTGTAAATTTGTTTGAGTTCTTTGTAGGTTCTGGATATCAGCCCTTTGTCAGATGAGTAGATTGCAAAAATTTTCTCCCATTCTGTAGGTTGCCTGTTCACTCTGATGGTAGTTTCTTTTGCTGTGCAGAAGCTCTTTAGTTTAATTAGATCCCATTTGTCAATTTTGGCTTTTGTTGCCGTTGCTTTTGGTGTTTTAGACATGAAGTCCTTGCCCATGCCTATATCCTGAATGGTATTACCTAGGTTTTCTTCTAGGGTTTTTATGGCTTTAGGTCTAACATTTAAGTCTCTAATCTATCTTGAATTAATTTTCATATAAGGAGTAAGGAAAGGATCCAGTTTCAGCTTTCTATTTATTGCTAGCCAATTTTCCCAGCACCATTTATTAAATAAGGAATCCTTTCCCCATTTCTTGTTTTTGTCCAGTTTGTCAAATATCAGATGGCTGTAGATGTGTGGTATTATTTCTGAGGACTCTGTTCTGTTCCATTGGTCTATATCTCTGTTTTTTTTTTTTTTTGACTTTTTAATTATGGCCATCCTTGAAAGAGTAAGGTGGTATCTCACTGTGGTTTTAATTTGTATTTCCATGATTAGCAATGTTGTGCATTTCTAATGTTTGTTGGTTGTTTGTATATCTTCTTTTAAGAAAGGTCTATTCATGCCCTTTGACCATATTTTTCATGGGATTACTTTCTTGCTGATTTGTTTGAGTCCCTTTTAGATTCTGGATACTAGTCCTTTATCAGATGCATAGTTCAGGAATATTTCCTCCCAATACGTGGGTTGCCTGTTTACTCTGCTGATTATTTCTTTTGCTTTGCTGAAGCTTTTTGGTTTGATTAGGTCCCATTTATCTATTTTTGTTTTTGTTGCATTTGATTTTGGAGTCTTAATCATGAATTATTTACCTAACCCAATGTCCAGAAGAGTTTTGCTGCTCTTTTTCAAATGAAATATAATGAATAGTATTTAATATAAAATTTAACCACAAGGTTGTAAGATTGATTGGGTCAAAATTAGCTTACACTTTTTTTCCTAAAATTATTAAAGTATTATATGATATAATTCAATTTGTAAACATTGTAAATAATTGACTTATTTTGTTTTCCTCTCAATTTCTCTAATAAATATAATAAATAAATCCAAATATAACATTTTTGAAACAAAATACACCTTGAACATCTAACATATCCATCACTAGAATGAGTCATAGAACCAGGCAGCATGGGCTCAAAACCTGTCTCTAACACTCATAATAGTTCTATGAAGTTGTCCTTACCATAAAGTTGGGAAAGCTGGGTCTAGAAAGATATCCAAAGTTCCATTGTCAAACTCTGTTCATTGATAGGGAGGAGACAGCAAGTTCAGTATGTCTAATTACAAAGCCATGATGATTTGACATGCGTAATCTCAAACATTATCAAAATGAGCTTTATCACTGTGATAACACAGAAGACAATATGACACCTCTTCTGCCACCATCCCTCAAAATATACCTCCCCACCGATGCTTATATGAAATAATCTATCCAATTGACCATGAAAAATGTTTTCTAAGCTTTACAATTAAACCATTTGTGTTTACAAATCTTCCTGTTGTAATAATTAGTAGGCAATTAGATACTAGTTTTCCAACATTGTATTATTCTCTAGAACTCTTAAAACTTGTCCAGAATACAGAGTTTGTAGAATTAAACTATAGTATAATTATTAAAATTTAAGTCCATCAAGTAAAATAAAAATCTGTGAAATCCTAGCCTTTTCATCAAAACTCATACACTAAAAAACATCCAAAAATGGGCCGGGCACAGTGGCTCAAGCCTGTAATCCCAGCACTTTGGGAGGCCGAGACGGGCGGATCACGAGGTCAGGAGATGGAGACCATCCTAGCTAACCCGGTGAAACCCCATCTCTACTAAAAAATACAAAAAACTAGCCGGGCGAGGTGGCGGGCGCCTGTAGTCCCAGCTACTCTGGAGGCTGAGGCAGGAGAATGGCGTAAATCTGGGAGGTGGAGCTTGCAGTGAGCTGAGATCCAGCGGCTGCCCTCCAGCCTGGGCAATAGAGCGAGACTCCGTCTCAAAAAAAAAAAAAAAAAAAAAAAAAAAAAAAGATAATTATAAGATTGCATTAGATGTATCTGATATTTTACTTTTCCTCCCTTGTTGAGTTTGAAACCCATGATACTCAGCTGCAAAGACTCTGGTCATCAAATTTGTTTTGTCTCCAAACTCCTTCTGACTGCAGATATTGATCTTCTAATAAATTAATCTTTAACAAAATTGCATTAATATGTATTTTGAGGTTCATTATAATTGAATTATACCTATATTTGAAAATTTTCCTTTCTAAAGAAATGTCTATAATTATCGAGAAAATGTACATTTATTTACTACCTGTTCTAACCCATAGATTATACTTTTTGATATTTTATATGCATTATTGCCTTTTATTCTTACCATGACAGTAGCATTAGTCTAACTTTACTTGTAGGAAAATGGGGCTCAAATAAGTAACTTACTGAAAGTCTAAAATTAGAGAAATTCAAATTTACAGGTTCAGATCTATCACCTTCCCAAGTCCATACCCTCTGCACCCCATATGATACTAAATATTCATTATCTAATGTGGTTTTTAATTGTATTAAAATATAAAGCCAGGCCAGGCTTGGTGGCTCATACCTGTAATTCTAGCACTTTGGGTCGCAGAGGCTGGTGGATCACCTGAGGTCAAAAGTTTGAGACTAGCCTGGCCAACATGGTGAAACCCTGTCTCTACTAAAAATACAAAAATTAGACAGGTGTGGTGGTGGGCACCTGTAATCCCAACTACTCAGGAGGCTGAGGCAGGAGAATCGTTTGAACTCTGGAAGTGGAGGTTTCAGGGAGCCAAGATCATACCACCACACTCTAGCCTGGGTGACAGAATGAGACTCCATCTCTAATTAAAAAAGAAAAAGAAAAGAAAAAGAAAAGTGTGTGTGTGTGTGTGTGTGTGTGTGTGTGTATCCAAAAAGGTGTACCCTGGAAATGAAATATATAATCTCATGCTTATAGAGACTATAAAACTATATTTAAAACTAATTCTAGAATTTTGCTTTTCTTAGTCTGGGATTCATGAATCAACTCCTTCAGTTCTTCAAATCACCCCATTAGATAAGATTAACATTTTCTAATTCTATTTTTCTAATTCTATTTTTATGTTATTAAGGACCTATTATGGTATTATGGACATATTAAGAATAGTAATGATAATTTAAAACTTTCAATACATAAAACTATTTTTCATTAATTTGGTACAAAAAATTAATTTGATTGGCAGATATAGAGAAAGAACAGAAATGATAAAATATTGAGTGCCCATTACTGTGCAATATAGTATTTCATTTGGTTTAATTTTCCAGCAATAACCACATCAGTAAAATAATTATTTATCCCTTTTTGTCCAGAGGAGATTGCAAGTTTGAGAAAAGTAAACTGATTTGCCTGGTGACACAGCTAATGAATAGCCTGAGGTGGAGGCAACTGCCCGCAAAAACCACCGCCACAACCTAGAGCCTCTATAGTAGTCCAGGTAGCTTGTGAATGCATGCTACTCATTAATCAGATACTCAAGCACAAGACTGAGGGAGCAGCAACAAAAGACAAATTAACAGTAAACATGGTTTTCCCTTCACAGTGTAATCACAGTGAACCATTTGTCTTGAAGCCCTGTTTGCAAAGGAAAATAGTGAGGGATGATCCTGTGACACCTAAATAAGTCACTGGAATACTTGCGGGTGACAGCACTGCCATGACAGCTGAGACATGGTTTCATTAAATAACGGTTTAGCAATTTACGTAAACCCTTCAACTTGTCTTACTGGTTGGTAAGACAAGTTGAAAATAATTTATAGGGAAAGTTCTACCAAAACTTTTTTCATACCAATAAGTCATAATACTATATTTCACCCACTCTATTATTCCATTAATTATAATATGTATTGCAGGATACTTTAAAATGTGAAAATATGCCCAATGGCAATTGTGAGGTACTGTCACTTGGAATCAGGGATATTAAAATGTGGAAATGTGTGTATTTTAGAAACCATGAAAAATAGGTATTATCAATGTCTTTTAATGTAAAAATACATTAGGGTACTTTGAAAGCAAACACAATGACTGCTTTATCATATTCAAATCATTAGTATCTAATTCCAAATTTTTCATAAATAAACCTGCCAACAAAATGATGAGAGATTAATGATGCCACAATACAGGGAAGCCCTAGGGAATTATAGCAACAGGAAAATATCAATATACAATTCTAAATTTCTGCTGATCATGAAACAGACCATTGCCAACAATTAACCTTGTCTTACTTTTACTCTATCTAGAAGTTTTCCATCCTGTGCTTCATTGCTAGGAACATTGAAAGCCATTAAGTTGCATAAATTAATAAGGGGAAAAAGGCTGCAAAAGCTAGAAAAGGAGGGGTAAATTTGACTTTATCCATGTATGTTAAATTGCTCAAGAAACAGATCAGATTGATAACAGAAACACCTTTTAGGTGACCACATTTTGGTTACCTAGGATTCCAATGAAACATTTAGCTATTGCAGCCTTAGGGCATCCATGTATTGACAATTTACAAAAGTTTTCTTCACCTAATTTGTTCTGCTATTCCTAAGGAGGGGCAAAAAACAGTTACCTTAGCAACTGCAAGGTTACACTTTATCTTGAAGTTGTAGAACTTTTTCAAAAAAAAAAATTTAATGTGGATCCATGTTGACATTCCATCTTCCTTAGGTGATGGCTTTAGTAGTCAGGTTGAGAATAGCATGCAAACACTTATATCTTGCTGCTGCCCCATCCCCAGTAACAGCATTCTGCACTGTCTTCATTTCTTTTTTCTTTTATGGAAAATGAGAGAACTACCAATATCAAATATGGGTATAAAGAAATTGTCAGAGAGAGGCTACAGAGAGTATAGTTAATCACAGCTGACCTTATTTATTTTTGTGAGAAGAGAAATTGGTGGACAATTGGCAATTGTTATAACAGGAAAATAAACATCCTGTCAAGTGTCAGTGGTTAAAAAGTCAATTTCCAGCCCTAATGGAAGACAGCTGTAAGCCTGTCTGCAGGAGAATAGATTTTTCAGAAAGTACTAAGTTAAAAACACATTTTAACAACTTAAATCCAAAATCGCTCTAAAGGCTGTGGTTGTTGCCGCTTACATGCTTGAGGCTACATAGTAAAGGGCATTTGTCAGATGTTGGCACGTGACTTCAGCAATATCTGAGGTATTACCAGCTTAAAAAAGGAACTCAGGAACAAGGGAAATGGACCAGGAATATAAGGTGTACTCGGACTCATTTCTTTAAAAATGACTGAAACCCAAATTGAAGTAGCTTAGTAATAAAAATGAATGTAAACTCTTGTGACCTTTGGGCTTTCCCAGACTCCCAGCTCCCACTTCTCAATGCTGGGAGAAGGCCGTGCTCTGCCTATATTCCCCCTCCCTAAACCCAGCTTGCAATTTTTCTGCAGGCAGTGCACTGGGGCACTCTTACCAGTCACCTCTTTCATTTTCCATCTTTTAGCAACCACTTCCATCCACTGCCTCATGCCAGTGTCAAGTGTCGTTGCTTCAAATGCTGTATACAGTTTTTACTTGTTTCTGGAAAGACGGTAAATCCAGTCCTTGATATTTTAACCAAATGCACAATATTTTTCTTCCACATTTAATTCCACAAATATATGTGATTGACTGTCCTTCCCTCATGAACCAGTCACTGCGTCAAAATGAAGGGGGCTACACAACTAGCAGGAACCAAGTCTCATATCCAAACCTGTGGACCTATGTGTTCTATTGCCAGTATGAGGGAGAAAGAGTAAAAGCATACTCCAGACCACCAAAACTAACAGCTATCAGAATCTACTTCAGAAAAGATGTTCTTATCTTAAAAAATGACTTATGGGGGATGCCAATTCCATTGCACTTATTTGTGGTTTACTGCATCAAGCATTCCTCAGGCACATTCAGTGTGCCAGGTAAGGTGCTGGCCCCTGAGAACCATGAGATAAACAAGATGCAAGTGCAGCCTGGACAGCTGGTATTTCAGAGTTTCCCTTTCACACTGCTTGTCAGTTTTGTGAAAGCATTCACAGCCCCTATCTCTTCTGTTCACCTCTCCTGTTCTAGGCAATAGTCATGGGATAGCTTTGTCCTAAAATGGTACATTATTAATTTGGGGCCCATATTTCAGATGGCACATTTTAAAGATGAAGAAACAAGGGAAGAGGAGGGGGTCAAGTCACGTGTCACAGGTGAAGTGGCCATTAAGTAACAAACTTGATGTTGTTGAAGTGTTGAATATGACTAATATGGTGTGTATTGAGGCTCCTCACTCCCCACTGCTCTTCGCACTATTCCACAGAGCATCATCCTCCCTGGACTGCAGGACTGGATATTAACTCCTACCTTCATATGTGAAATTAACTCCTACCTTTCCTGCTATTTTAAAATCAAATAAATTACTTCACCATTCACTAAATAAAACTCACTGTTTTCTTATGTTTACTGCTTATTCCTCAGTTCCCACCACCCCCCCAAAGTCAAGGAGTACTATTCTCTTTTCCTTAGCTAACTCATAAGACCCACATTTAATAAACTGGAAAATTGCATTAAATAATGTTGAGTGGAAAAAAGGATAACAAATTTCTATGTAAAAAGTGATGCAGTTATTTTAAACTACATAGTTATACACACACCCAAAGACTTTCAGGTAGAATACCAAAATATTAGTCAATTTCTGAAAAATGTGGGTTGCTAATTTATGAGTAATGTTTACTTTAGTTTTCACACTTTTTTGTTTTCTAAACTTCTGACCATCTGTATGTTAAATATATATGCATATAAACTATTAAAATAAAGTTATTCTTAAAACCAATCTCTAAAAAATCATCTATATTCTAATTAAAATCTCTAACACAATTTAGATAAAATGCTATTTTATTTGTGCTACAGTATTGCATAAAGCTTTGCAAATATTATACATTGCATATGTGATTCTTTATAATCTCTATTTGAATTATATGAAAATTAAAGGCAGAAAATGTATATTTTAAAAATACTTAACTAATTAACTTGCTTAGTTATATACATTAACCAAATGACTTCTATAGTTGTACATTTCTTGCCTGTTAATCCTGAAGGAGATTGAAATAATAAAAACAGCTGACAATTATGATATTCATACTATATGCTAGGTTCTATTATAGATAGCTTTATATGTTCTATATCATTTTAATCCTAAGAATAATCCTTTTAGAGTTCATTTTATACATGAAGAAACTCAAAAGTAGGAAGCGATCAAATAGCTAGTGCCATAGCTAGAAAGTGACAGAGCCAGTATTTAAAACCAAGCAGGTAACCCCACAGTCTGTGCACTAACCCACCACACAATCAATAGTTTGAATGTTTCAACAATATTAGAAATCTTGGAGTAGGGATAGTGATATAAAGAAGGGATTTATTAATACAGATTATTTACCATGATTTCCTTATTACCAGTACCTACCTCAAAGGACTGTTCTAACAGTTAAATATATGATCATGAGTTTGCACAAGTGTCTGGTGTGTATAGAGTGTGCGATAATTTTTTTTTTTTTTTTTTTTTTTTTGAGATGGAATTTTGCTCCTGTTGCCCAGGCTGGAGTACAATGGTGTGGTCTTGGCTCATGGTGACCTCTGCCTCCCGGGTCCAAGTGATTCTCCTGTCTCCGCCTCCCAAGTAGCTGGGATTACAGGCACCCACCACCGTGCCAGGATATTTGTTTTTATTTTTAGTAGAGACAGGTATCACCATGTTGGCCAGGCTGGTCTTGAAATCCTGACCTCAGGTGATCCACCTGCCTCAGTCTCCCAAATTGCTGGGATTAGAGGTGTGAGCCACCATGCCTGGCCTATAAATTTTAACTAATGCTAATACTGTTACATGCATATTTTTGCTACTGTGAATTCAGTTAAGATGAAATAGCTACACAACTAAGCAGACCTTTATTTTATTTTATTTTATTTTATTTTTTATTTTTGAGTAGGATAAACTAAGGACATACCTTAAGTCCAAGAAAATCTGTTTACTGTAGGCTTTTCTGCACAAATTTTCCTTTATCATCAAGGTTGCTATAGCCATCCCTCATTGAGATTCCTTTTTTTCTTTAAAATTAGAGGTTTTGCTTTTACATTGTTATTTTTAACTGACTGGATACTGCCATAGATCTAATAAATGGTTGTAAAAATCCAGACAAACATCAATTTTTAATTCTGAATTTTTAATCTTTTGAAACAAACATGTAAACTAAAAATGAAAACATAATAAAGCCAGGTTCAAATCTTGCCTATTTTAGTAAATAAGTCAAATTTTTCTTAAATTAACTTCAGATCCTATTAATTATGAAAGCAATAGGTTATATTTCTAGTGACTAAGATCTTATTAGAAATTCCTTCTCCATCACTTTGTTTTCTTCATGAGACATACCTGCACAAATGACCTAAAATTCAATCCATTTTGAAAATAAATTTCCAAGGCTTAGTGAAGAAAGTCTAATTTCTGTAGCCACTGGCCTGTTTCTAGAGCCATCGTTGATTGATGGCTTATAAAGCCTTTTTATACAGCACTGACATTTTAAAGATACTGGCAAGTCTGAACTTTCCATCTGGAGTGCTTGATTTCCTTTGTCCCACTTTCCCATAGTGACTTATTCTGTCCTTGGGCTCTAAAACTACTTAGATTTAATTTAGGCCTGGGGTTGCGAAGACATGGTGAAATTTATTTAAACAAGAGATGATAGCAGTGCCTCCGATAGTGCATGGTAATAGGAAAGCAAATCCCTGACTTCCTGGCATTTATTTGTGTAATAATTTCACCACCAAGTGCAACCAGAGAGGTATTCCAGAAGGTTCCATGCACTTACATAAAACTTGCAAGAGCTAGTCAGCACTTGCAAAATTAACTGGGAGATAAAGGAAATTATTTTATCTCAGGCCAAAAAGAAAAAAACAAAAAAAACAAAAAAAAAACAAAAAACACTCAACTCTCTCTTTTGGAAAGAGATAATTGATATAAACAGGAAATATGTTACTTAATGCTGGAAAGCAACTTACACTGTCTAAAACCTTTCCTTACACATTATGTTGTTAAATCTTCATTCATAATAACACTGACATGAAATAGTTTTCGGAGTCTTGCACCTAGTCAACTATTAAAGACCTGACTCTTTACGCAGGGAACTTTAGTGCCTCTGTCTTAATCTTCATTCTGTTTATTCACTTAGAAATAAGCCAAACTACTGTCTATACAACAGATCCACAATGCAATCCTAATTATGTAACCAATGAACACCATCAATGTTTTGCTTTTGAAGATTGGCAGTACAACAACTTTGTGATGTCATCATAGAAAAGGAAGACACTAGGGACCCGATAAAATGTTATTTAGTGGTAAGAAATAGACACAGGTAAGTTTACCTTTTAGGGAAGTGGTTTTTCTCTAATCTCAATGTTTTTTGTAACATTCTTCTATAGTATATAGAGCCACGAGAAATTTGATAGCAGTTTTGAAATATTAGTACAAATGAGCTATCGCATTTTGGAATTTATACATGAAAATGTTCAAGACCTGGGCTACATATCACCCATCTCTCAAAACACGTCTTAACATCTTCTACCACCCAGTAAATTTATGATCAAGGAATCAAATGAGCACTGGAAAGAGTCATCATATCTCAGTTCAAGCAGCAGCTTCATCTTGAGTAATTTGCTGTCTCTTTTTTTTTCTTTTTTTAGACCTAAGATTACTCAGCCATAAAACGAAAGGGCTGATCTCCAGAATATTTAAGATACATTCCAGTGCTAGCATTCTGTGATGCAATGATTTTGATCTAAGTACTAGAAAGGTAATTCTACTGAGAAAGAGTCTGATTAATTATTAGATCAAATATAAATGAGTTTGCAATTTTAATTCAGATTAAATGACAGAGATGGTCTAGGTGAGGGCTGACTTACTAGGCACAAAGAGTTATGAGTTATCTGTGACATTTTTTACTATTAATAACAATCTGATTTTTAAAAAGGATTTGAAGTAGTTTAATATAAAACTCACCTGTGATAAATAAAATTATGTAAGAAGAAAGATTAGTGATCACATAAGAAATTTTTTTTATTATTATTATTATACTTTAAGTTCTAGGGTACATGTGCATAACGTGCAGGTTTGTTACATATGAATACTTGTGCCATGTTGGTGTGCTGCACTCATCAATTTGTCAGCACCCATCAATTCGTCATTTACATCAGGTATAACTCCCAATGCAAATCCTCTCCCCAACCCCCTCCCCATGATAGGCCCTGGTGTGTGATGTTCCCCTTTCCGAGTCCAAGTGATCTCATTGTTCAGTTCCCACCTATGAGTGAGAACATGCGGTGTTTGGTTTTCTGTTCTTGTGATAGTTTGCTGAGAATTATGGTTTCCAGCTGCATCCATGTCCCTACAAAGGACATGAACTCATCCTTCTTTTGGCTGCATAGTATTCCATGGTGTATATGTGTCACATTTTCTTAATCCAGTCTGTCACTGATGGACATTTGGGTTGATTCCAAGTCTTTGCTATTGTGAATAGTGCCACAATAAACATATGTGTGGATGTGTCTTTATAACAACATGATTTATAATCCTTTGGGTATATACCCAGTAATGGGATGGCTGGGTCATATGGTACTTCTAGTTCTAGATCCTTGAGGAATCGCCATACTGTTTTCCATAATGGTTGAACTAGTTTACAATCCCACCAACAGTGTAAAAGTGTTCCTATTTCTCCACATCCTCTCCAGCACCTGTTGTTTCCTGACTTTTTAATGATTGCCATTCTAACTGGTGTGAGATGGTATCTCATTGTGGTTTTGATTTGCATTTCTCTGATGGCCAGTGATGATGAGCATTTTTTCATATGTCTGTTGGCTGTATGAATGTCTTCTTTTGAGAAATGTCTGTTCATATCCTTTGCCCACTTTTTGATGGGGTTGTTTGTTTTTTTCTTGTAAATTTGTTTGAGTTCTTTATAGGTTCTGGATATTAGCCCTTTGTCAGATGAGTAGATTGCAAAAATTTTCTCCCATTCTGTAGGTTGCCTGTTCACTCTGATGGTAGTTTCTTTTGCTGTGCAGAAGCTCTTTAGTTTAATTAGATCCCATTTGTCAATTTTAGCTTTTGCTGCCGTTGCTTTTGGTGTTTTAGACATGAAGTCTTTGCCCATGCCTATGTCCTGAATGGTACTACCTAGGTTTTCCTCTAGGATTTTTATGGTATTAGGTCTAACATTTAAGTCTCTAATCCATCTTGAATTAATTTTCGTATAAGGAGTAAGGAAAGGATCCAGTTTCAGCTTTCTACTTATGGCTAGCCAATTTTCCCAGCACCATTTATTAAATAGGGAATCCTTTCCCCATTTCTTGTTTTTCTCAGGTTTGTCAAAGATCAGATGGCTGTAGATGTGTGGTATTATTTCTGAGGACTCTGTTCTGTTCCATTGGTCTATATCTCTGTTTTGGTACCAGTACCATGCTGTTTTGGTTACTGTAGCCTTGTAGTATAGTTTGAAGTCAGGTAGCGTGATGCCTCTGGCTTTGTTCTTTTGACTTAGGATTGTCTTGGAGATGCGGGCTCTTTTTTGGTTCCATATGAACTTTAGAGCAGTTTTTTCCAATTCTGTGAAGAAACTCATTGGTAGCTTGATGGGGATGGCATTGAATCTATAAATTACCTTGGGCAGTATGGCCATTTTCACAATATTGATTCTTCCTATCCATGAGCATGGTATGTTCTTCCATTTGTTTGTGTCCTCTTTTATTTCACTGAGCAGTGGTTTGTAGTTCTCCTTGAAGAGGTCCTTTACATCCCTTGTAAGTTGGATTCCTAGGTATTTGATTCTCTTTGAAGCAATTATGAATGGAAGTTCATTCCTGATTTGGCTCTCTGTTTGTCTGTTACTGGTGTATAAGAATGCTTGTGATTTTTGCACATTAATTTTGTATCCTGAGACTTTGCTGAAGTTGCTTATCAGCTTAAGGAGATTTTGGGCTGAGACAATGGGGTTTTCTAAATATACAATCATGTCATCTGCAAACAGGGACAATTTGACTTCTTCTTTTCCTAACTGAATACCCTTGATTTCTTTCTCTTGCCTGATTGCCCTAGCCAGAACTTCCAACACTATGTTGAATAGGAGTGGTGAGAGAGGGCATCCCTGTCTTGTGCCAGTTTTCAAAGGGAATTTTTCCAGTTTTTGCCCATTCAGTATGATTTTGGCTGTGGGTTTGTCATAAATAGCTCTTATTATTTTGAGGTACGTTCCATCAATACCGAATTTATTGAGCGTTTTTAGCATGAAGGGCTGTTGAATTTTGTCAAAAGCCTTTTCTGCATCTATTGAGATAATCATGTGGTTCTTGTCTTTGGTTCTGTTTATATGCTGGATTATGTTTATTGATTTGTGAATGTTGAACCAGCCTTGCATCCCAGGGATGAAGCCCACTTGATCATGGTGGATAAGCTTTTTGATGTGTTGCTGAATCCGGTTTGCCAGTATTTTATTGAGGATTTTTGCATCGATGTTCATCAGGGATATTGGTCTAAAATTCTCTTTTTTTGTTGTGTCTCTGCCAGGCTTTGGTATCAGGATGATGTTGGCCTCATAAAATGAGTTAGGGAGGATTCCCTCTTTTTCTATTGATTGGAATAGTTTCAGAAGGAATGGTACCAACTCCTCCTTGTACCGCTGGTAGAATTCAGCTGTGAATCCATCTGGTCCTGGACTTTTTTTGGTTGGTAGGCTATTAATTATTGCCTGAATTTCAGAGCCTGCTATTGGTCTATTCAGGGATTCAACTTCTTCCTGGTTTAGTCTTGGAAGAGTGTAAGTGTCCAGGAAATTATCCATTTCTTCTAGATTTTCCAGTTTATTTGCGTAGAGGTGCTTATAGTATTCTCTGATGGTAGTTTGTATTTCTGTGGGGTCGGTGGTGATATCCCCTTTATCATTTTTTATTGCGTCAATTTGATTCTTCTCTCTTTTCTTCTTTATTAGTCTTGCTAGTGGTCTGTCAATTTTATTGATCTTTTCAAAAAACCAACTCCTGGATTCATTGATTTTTTGGAGGGTTTTTTGTGTCTCTATCTCCTTCAGTTCTGCTCTGATCTTAGTTATTTCTTGCCTTCTGCTAGCTTTTGAATGTGTTTGCTCTTGCGTCTCTAGTTCTTTTAATTGTGATGTTACAGTGTCAATTTTAGGTCTTTCCAGCTTTCTCTTGTGAGCATTTAGTGCTATAAATTTCCCTCTACACACTGCTTTCAATGTGTCCCAGAGATTCTGGTATGTTGTATCTTTGTTCTCATTGGTTTCAAAGAACATCTTTATTTCTGCCTTCATTTCGTTATGTACCCAATAGTCATTCAGGAGCAGGTTGTTCAGTTTCCATGTAGTTGAGCGGTTTTGATTGAGTTTCTTAGTCCTGAGTTCTAGTTTGATTGCACTGTGGTCTGAGAGACAGTTTGTTATAATTTCTGTTCTTGTACATTTGCTGAGGAGTGATTTACTTCCAATTACGTGGTCAATTTTGGAGTAAGTACGATGTGGTGCTGAGAAGAATGTATATTCTGTTGATTTGGGGTGGAGAGTTCTATAGATGTCTATTAGGTCTGCTTGCTGCAGAGATGAGTTCAATTCCTGGATATCCTTGTTAACTTTCTGTCTCGTTGATCTGTCTAATGTTGACAGTGGAGTGTTGAAGTCTCCCATTATTATTGTATGGGAGTCTAAGTCTCTTTGTAAGTCTCTAAGGACTTGCTTTATGAATCTGGGTGCTCCTGTATTGGGTGCATATATATTTAGGATAGTTAGCTCTTCCTGTTGAATTGATCCCTTTACCATTATGTAATGGCCTTCTTTGTCTCTTTTGATCTTTGATGGTTTAAAGTCTGTTTTATCAGAGACTAGGATTGCAACCCCTGCTTTTTTTTGTTCTCCATTTGCTTGGTAAATCTTCCTCCATCCCTTTATTTTGAGCCTATGTATGTCTCTGCGTGTGAGATGGGTCTCCTGAATACAGCAGACTGATGGGTCTTGACTCTTTATCCAGTTTGCCAGTCTGTGTCTTTTCATTGGAGCATTTAGTCCATTTACATTTAAGGTTAAGATTGTTATGTGTGAACTTGATCCTGCCATTATGATATTAACTGGTTATTTTGCTCGTTAGTTGATGCAGTTTCTTCCTAGCCTCGATGGTCTTTACATTTTGGCATGTTTTTGCCATGGCTGATACCGGTTGTTCCCTTCCATGTTTAGTGCTTCCTTCAGGGTCTCTTGTAAGGCAGGTCTAGTGGTGACAAAATCTCTAAGCATTTGCTTATCTGTAAAGGATTTTATTTCTCCTTCACTTATGAAACTTAGTTTGGCTGGATATGAAATTCTGGGTTGAAAATTCTTTTCTTTAAGAATGTTGAATATTGGCCCCCACTCTCTTCTGGCTTGTAGAGTTTCTGCCGAGAGATCTGCTGTGAGTCTGATGGGCTTCCCTTTGTGGGTAACCCGACCTTTCTCTCTGGCTGCCCTTAAGATTTTTTCCTTCATTTCAACTTTGGTGAATCTGGCAATTATGTGTCTTGGAGTTGCTCTTCTCGAGGAGTATCTTTGTGGCGTTCTCTGTATTTCCTGGATTTGAATGTTGGCCTGCCCTACTAGGTTGGGGAAGTTCTCCTGGATGATATCCTGAAGAGTGTTTTCCAACTTGGTTCCATTTTCCCCCTCACTTTCAGGCACCCCAATCAGACGTAGATTTGGTCTTTTTACATAATCCCATACTTCTTGCAGGCTTTGTTCATTTCTTTTTCTTCTTTTTTCTTTTGGTTTCTCTTCTCGCTTCATTTCATTCATTTGATCCTCAATCGCTGATACTCTTTCTTCCAGTTGATCGAGTCGGTTACTGAAGCTTGTGCATTTGTCACATATTTCTCGTGTCATGGTTTTCATCTCTTTCATTTCGTTTAGGACCTTCTCTGCATTAATTACTCTAGTCATCAATTCTTCCACTTTTTTTTCAAGATTTTTAGTTTCTTTGCGCTGGGTACGTAATTCCTCCTTTAGCTCTGAGAAATTTGATGGACTGAAGCCTTCTTCTCTCATCTCATCAAAGTCATTCTCCGTCCAGCTTTGATCCATTGCTGGCGATGAGCTGCGCTCCTTTGCCGGGGGAGATGCACTCTTATTTTTTGAATTTCCAGCTTTTCTGCCCTGCTTTTTCCCCATCTTTGTGGTTTTATCTGCCTCTGGTCTTTGATGATGGTGATGTACTGATGGGGTTTTGGTGTAGGTGTCCTTCCTGTTTGATAGTTTTCCTTCTAACAGTCAGGACCCTCAGCTGTAGGTCTGCTGGAGATTGCTTGAGGTCCACTCCAGACCCTGTTTGCCTGGGTATCAGCAGCAGAGGCTGCAGAAGATAGAATATTTCTGAACAGTGAGTGTATCTGTCTGATTCTTGCTTTGGAAGCTTCCTCTCAGGGGTGTACTCCACCCTGTGAGGTGTGGGGTGTCAGACTGCCCCGAGTGGGGGATGTCTCCCAGTTAGTTCACTCAGGGGTCAGGGACCCACTTGAGCAAGGAGTCTGTCCCTTCTCAGATCTCAACCTCCCTGTTGGGAGATCCACTGCTCTCTTCAAAGCTGTCAGACAGAGTCGTTTGCGTCTGCAGAGGCTTCTGCTGCGTTTATAAAATTTACTGTGCCCTGTCCCCAGAGGTGGAGTCTACAGAGACAGGCAGGTTTCCTTGAGCTGCTGTGAGCTCCACCCAGTTGGAGCTTCCCAGCAGCTTTGTTTACCTACTTAAGCCTCAGCAATGGCGGGCGCCCCTCCCCCAGCCTCGCTGCTGCCTTGCCGGTAGATCACAGACTGCTGTGCTAGCAATGAGGGAGGCTCCGTGGGCGTGGGACCCTCCCGGCCAGGTGTGGGATATGATCTCCTGGTGTGCCTGTTTGCTTAAAGCGCAGTATTGGGGTGGGAGTTACCCGATTTTCCAGGTGTTGTGTGTCTCAGTTCCCCTGGCTAGGAAAAGGGATTCCCTTCCCCCTTGCGCTTCCCAGGTGAGGCAATGCCTCGCCCTGCTTCAGCTCTGGCTGGTCGGGCTGCAGCAGCTGACCAGCACCGATCGTCCGGCACTCCCCAGTGAGATGAACCCAGTACCTCAGTTGAAAATGCCGAAATCACCGGTCTTCTGTGTCGCTCGCGCTGGGAGTTGGAGACTGGAGTTGTTCCTCGAGTGGCACTTTTAATTTCCTTTATGAACTTTGTCTTTGCATTCCCATCTTAGCTAACAGGTGCAAGAGGCCTGGCTTTTGGTTTACCTTGACTTTCAACATGCTTTCCTCACTAAGTTTAATCATCTCTAGTTTTTGATTTAAAGTAAGACATATACTACTCTTCTTTTCACTTGAACATGTAGAAGCCACTATAGGGTAATTCATTTCAGTATGGTTGTGTATGTTTGAAGAGGGAGGCCTGAGGAGAGGGAGGGAAACAGAAGAGCAGCTGTTTGGTAGAGCTCTTAGAACACAGTCAGCATCTGTATATTGTTTGCCATCTTATATGGTCATGGTCCATGGTGCCCCAAATAATTGCAATAGGAACATCAAAGAACACTGATTACAGATCACCATAACACAGATATAATAATAATCAAGAAACTACAAATATTGTGAGAATTACCAAAATATGAGACAGAGTCATAAAATGCGCACATGCTGTTGGAAAAAATGGCACTGATGGAATTGCTTGATGCGAGGTTTCTACAAAACTTCAGTTTCTAAAAAACACGATATATTATGCCAAATGCAAAAAGTGAAGTTCAATAAAATGAAGTATGCTTGTATATCTAGATGATATTTTGCTGAAAATATTTGCTCAATAAAGTTAATGTAACAGAAATTTACAACTAAACCGCTTATATTTTTTATTTTACATGGCATTTATATGATTATTTAATCTTTTGCAAATTCTACTTCTAAAACTGCTTAAAGTAACCAGACTTAAATATAAAAATATTCAAATATGGCAAAAATTATAAGATTAATGTAGAATATTACTTTTAGAAAATATCTTCTCAGAATTTTAAAGGTAAAAAATCCATTTGGCAGGAAAATACTTTTACCCAGAATGTTTGCACATGGATTGAAGCTCTTGGTTGTGCCATTTATTTATTAGTATCTGTTCTTTTGTTTTGTTTGTCATGGAAAAACATATGTATGAGACAAAATATAAGATTTTACTTTATTAATAATATAAACTATTTTGGCTTATGCCTGTAATCCCAGCAGTTTGGAGGCCGAGGCAGGGGGATTGCTTGAGGCCAAGTGTTTGAGACCAGCTTGGCCAAAAGAATGAAACCTTGTCTCTACAAAAAAGAAAATAAAAAATTAGTCAGGCATGATGGTGTGCACCTGTAGTCCTACCTTCTTGGGAGTCTGAGGTGAGAAGATTACTTGAATACAGAAGTTCAAGGCTGTATTGAGCTATGATCATGCCACTACTTTCTAGCTTGGGTGACAGCAAGACCTTATCTTAAAAAAAAAAAAAAAAAAAAAAAAAAAAGATAAATTATGGTTATTTTAAACTTTTTATTTCAAAGTAATTTTAGACTTGCTGAAAAGTTGCAAAAATAAGACACAAGTTTCATATATCGCTCAGTCTGCTTCCTGTAATATTAACAACATAAATAGCCACAGGGCAATCTTCAAGACCTGGAAATTAACTGTAGTACAGCACTATTAACTAAACCACAGCTCTTGTTTGAATTTCATCAGTTTTTCTCCTAATGCTGTTTTTCTGTTCCAGGATCCTATCCAGAAGCCCACATTGCCTATAGATTCTATTTCTCTTTCATCTCTCCAGTTTGTAACACTTGCTCAGTCTTTCCTTGTGTGTAATGAATTTGACACTTTTGAAGAGTACAGATGAGTAACTTTGTAGAAAACCCCTCAATTTGGGTTTGTTGAATTTTTCTCACTATTGAAATGAAATGGTGTATTTTTCCACGACAACACTACTAAAATGATACTTTGTGGTCAGTCCATTATATCGATATGATATCAAGATGTATTAGTATTTCTTATTGCTAGTGTTATTATCAAGACTTATCAGTATGTCTTTTTGCTGGTGGTATTAGCCTGATCACTGGTGAAGCAGATGTCTTCAAGGATTCTCCATTATAAAGTTGTTATCTTTCCCTTGTTTGTTAGTAAATATCTTTGGGAAGATACTTTGAGATTATGCAAACCTGAAGTTGTAGTTTGTAGACATCATTCTACAGTAAAAGGAACAAGGCAAGGACTCCTTGGAAAAGTGGTTGATTCCAGAAGGGACAGGGTAAATACAAGATGAGCCTGAAATGTCTTGTGGTAATAGAATTTAAGGAAGTATCAGAAAAAGATGGAGGCTTATGGAAAAAGACACAGAAGCCAATAGCCAATTTTTCATGTTAAGCTCATGAAATTATAAAGCGTAGTTACCAGCTCCTGAGGGCTGAAGTTGAAATAACTAGAACAACAAAATAAATGATCATTTCAGATTTTAACCCATAGAATTAAGTACATATCCATGAGTATGTAGTGAAATAAATAAGAAATCAATAATGTTATTTAATCAATAACTAAATATTATTCAACATGGAGAAGGGACAGATATTCTTACACAGTAGAATTCCAGTTAATAAAAGTAGAAGAAAAGAGAGAAATAGAAAAATAACTGTTACGCAAACAACATAGTAATGAATTTTATCCACTGATGGATAAAATTAGTGAGCAAAAGTTTGAGGGGAAGCAGGATTTGCCTAGTATCTTAGATTTTTTAGAACAAGTAAAATAATTTTCTAAAACATTTCACTGTTTTATTCATCATGTAGTTTTCTTACCACACATCTAGATGCCACCATTTTTCAATATCCTATTCTCAAGTAAAGATAGAACATTATTTAAAGTGGTGGGTTTTTTTTTCCTTTATTATAGTCTGGATAGGTATAGAGGAATAGAAAAAAAATCAGATTCCCTGGTACTTTTGACAGTATCTTCTGTGGTTTTGTTAGCATGGCACTGTAGAGGTAGAATACAAAACCTCAATTTGTGATTATTTTTGGGTAGTTCATCAGTTCAAAAAAACCATGTCTTGTCCCCTGGCAGAGTCATTATTAAAAGAACACATCCTGTAATGGCATTCATAAATCTCAGCAGCTGTTCATGAAATTGAGGCATAGGACTAGGTTTATAAAAGAAGGAGAAAAACACATAATAGTATCTTACTTGTTCAGGAATGTTATATGCTCTGTTACATGCTTTTCATAGTGAGCACAGAGGTAGAAATAGTCTAAAAATTAAAGACAGATTACTATAGCCACAATCTTATTTTTATGTATTTTTCTTTATGTGTATTTATAAGAAAAAGTGAATGTAAATGCAAATAAAGAGAAAACAATCAGGAAATATAAATTTAAAAGCTGAATGACAAAATGTAAGGAACTGATTGATGCTAGAAGTCATTCAGTTCACTATGTACATTTAACAATGTGAAAACTATAGCACAGACGTTAGAGATATTGCAAAATTTTGATGTCACCCTTTTGTGACATTTGTTATTTATTTATTTATGAAGACAGAGTTTTGCTCTTCTCACCCAGGCTGGAGTGCAATGCGATCTCGGCTCACTGCAACCTCTGCCTCTGGAGTTCAAGCGATTCTTCTGCCTCAGCCTCCCAAGTAGCTGGGATTACAGGCACCCACCACTACGCCCAGCTAATTTTTTGTATTTTTAGTAGAGATGGGATTTCACCATGTTGGCCAGGCTGGTCTCTAACTCCTGACCTCGTGATTCACCCCCCTCAGCCTCCCAAAGTGCTTGGATTACAGGTGTGAGCCACAGCGCCTGGCCCTTATGTGATATTTGTAACACTGTAATAATAATTAAAGAAATTTGACTTCTTTTGAAGTGATATATACAACTTTATTTTCAGAATCAGTTATTCACAACAGAAATTGCCCAGCAAACTGATGATAATTATCTCACAGCCAATTTTAATATTTAGCTCATCACATTATAAAGCCTAGTTACAGTATTCATAACTTACTATAAAATTGTAATTATAATTAAAAGGAGTTAGGAATAGGTAGTTGTAGGAAGACTGTATATTTCATTGGCGAATGCAATAGTTTGGAATAATGCTTAAATCCAAATATCATTGTCTTTGGATGGTCTTTTATTCATGTTTGACTCATTGATTACTTCACATGTACAGTGGAAGATGAAACTCATAGAGTCACTTGCCTATATAGAACTTATAATTAAACTCTTTGTGGCCAGGTGGAAAGGAAGAAAACTAATAAGAAATAGATAATTAAGTATTTAATTTTAATTTTATAAGCTGTTATATGGGAGATATGCATCTCTTAGGAGATGACATTTAAGCTGAAATTGACTGAAAAAATAAAGGAGCCAGTGATGAGAAGCCAGTCACAGCATTCCAAGGAGGGGCACAGTTTACGCCAAAGCACTAAGGCTGGAAAGAGGGCAGTGTATAGGAATACATGGAACAGAGGAGAGCGGGGCTCTGTGTTTGCGGTAGGCCACATTAAGGAGTTTAGATTTTATTCTAAGTATAATGGGAAGTCACTGAAGGATTTCAGTGAGGAAAGTGAAATGTCTGATTTTTTAAAAGAATGATTCTCACTGCTGTATCTGAGGAAATAATGATGAATGACACAGCCAGTAAAAGTGCTCTGATGTTTTCTTTGTCTTTTTCCTCATTCTACCTTCTTTATTCCCCTCCTCTAAAAATGGTAGAATTATGCTTATAGAATTGTGATGAAAGAATTGTATGGCCTTAGAATCATCTTTTAGAGCATTATATATATATTAATGTATGCAAGTATATATGTGTACATATGCAATACTATAATTATATGCTGATACATATTATTCTGAAAATGTCTTCCATTTTTGCTGTCTTTTTGAGAAAATAATTTTGTGCACATAGACTAATGGTCCCTTTCAAAAATTGCATCAGTTTATACCATTGGACTATGTATAGGAGTGGAATTACTGTCCTTGATCTTATTTATTTTCTTGCTTTACAAAATATTTTTATATATGAAAATGAGCAGGCCAATCAAAGTTGGACTCTTCTCCCGGTTTGCTTCCTAGTTCTGTAACTTTAGCCAACTTAATTAATATTTTGATAAGATTTCTTAGCCTTTCCTGTAAAATAGTACCTACCTCATACGATTTTTGTAAAGAATAAATGACATAATATATGTAAGGAAGTAAGGATTACCTCTAGCATATAGTATGTACTCAATAATAATGAAATCTTTTAACTTTTATCTCCTCTGCTCTATCTTTACTCCAATCAAAGCCACCTTAATTTCTCTCTTAGTGTACTTTGTGTAGACCATATACTTCTAAGAAAAGTATGTGTATAGTATCCAGCAAGGACATAATTGAGGGAAGGCTTATTTAAATTTAGAAAGTAAAACGAAACTAACATTATCTGTAGTGCTCAATTTAAAAATTATTAGAATTTGGAAGTTCATCGGAAAGGTCAGTCTGGGAAGTTTTTGAAACCATAGGAAGAATAGATTTAGTGGGTTTATTTTTTGTGTATTATTCCCTGTGACTTTTTAAAAAATATATTTTTATTTCTATAATATACACTTAGTTTAGCTTTACTTATGCTACATGTATGGACTTTAAGTAACTTAGAGTTATTTTGAGGAATTCTTTCCAGTGAAGGTAGGGGTTGTTATTGTCATTTTTAGTGTTTATATTACTTGGATATTCATCAAAACTCATTGTTGTGTATCTTAAAGATAGCCTTAAACAAAGCCCTTTAACCCATGTGGAAAAATCAAAATGTAGTATGAATGAATAGCTTTGGAAAAGTATAAAGTTATATACCAAAAATAACAATTATTAATAACATCTCTAAATAAGATGAACATTTAAAATGCTATTTGCATATATCCCATATTATGATTGAATTAAGTAGAACCACTTTTTACCTAACTGAATACCAGACATACTATCGGGTTCTTGATGAGAAGTAGTTGTTTCCTCACACTTTAAAGAGGACATAGGTTTTACACTAATGAAATATATTTCTTCCACTAAACAAGTATTTGGGGGCTGAATCAATCAAAATACATTTGTTGACTCTGAAGCCATGCCTGTGTACTACCTAAAACCATGTAATGACCAAACCAGTAATATCAGTTCAGGGAATAATATCAATTTGGTGAAATTATATATTCATGTAAAATAATATAAAGTACAATAAATAATAGGGGTTAAGATCATGGGTTGTGGAGCCGGGTACCTGGTTTCTATTTCAATTTCTGCTTTCTCGGGAGCTATGTGACCCAGAGGAAGTCGCGTAACTGCTCTGCCTCACTTTTTCAAACATAAGTGGGAACGATACTAAAAGTACCTGTATCATAGAATTATTATAAAGATTAAAGGAGTTTAATTATGTAAAACGCTTCAAATAGTTATTAGTACTGTGGTAATGGTCCTTTAGTGTTTCCTGTCATTAAACATATTCATTTGGTTTAGTCAAGCAGAAAATATAAAGAATGAACGGCTTATTCTCAGAATTCAGAAGGAAGAAACAAATTATGAGACATCCCTATGGCAGTACTAGAACGTTAACTACCTCTTCAAGGGTAGATAAGATCCAAGTTTGCTGGGTTATAAGAACAAAGATGTGGACGTGGAAATTTAGAAAGTGTCTGGGATGACGTGAGATTGTTGATTAAAAGATCGTTGCAAGCATTTGATGAAAAAAGAGGTATGAAAACCAGGTTGATTAGATCCTATGTTGTGAGGAATTGAGACCTAAACAAATTGGGAGCTTCTGATATCACATAACTTCTATTGCATGATGGCTTGTTATCTGTTTTCACCTTGAAATTTATAATTCATGAGTTTTAGACATCTTTTCTCATGTGGAAATGGTTGAGTAGATTCAAATAACTTCAACAATTTTTATGTGTTTTTAATATATGAAATCAATCCAGTGATGGCAGAATTTTGTGTTGAGATGAGTTTTTCTTGTGGTAGTATTTTTAAAATGTTCACCAATGTCAAGTTTCAAGATTTATTGGACACTCTAAAGACATGAAATTATTGTCGTAATGTTGACCCCTGATGGAGGCATGTGGTGCAGCTTGCAGCGTTTCTTTCACCATAACTGCAGAGTATAACATTTCATTGCTTTCTCCCCAGGAGTTGCTGCATTACCAGTTAGGATATATGTAACAGCATATCATTAACCAGGCACCATCAGATCATCAAAACAAAGAAACTGCTCAAGCTGAATTATATGTTCTCACTCTGATAATAAGCATAGTGACTTTATATAAAATCAAGACAGCAACAACAGCAAAGAAAGCCTGGACTAATTTTCCATACTTCCAAATACTAGCTTGTTAACTTTGTTTCTTCACCTGTTTTAATTTCTCTATATCTTTAGAGGTATAGGAACCATTGGCTCCATAAAGATATGTTCACAGGTAAATGCAACAGAAATTAGATCTCCTGCAATTTAATGATATTAAAATGAACAATCATTGGGCATATCAGTTCAATATTGATGGGTGAATTGCTGGGCTTTCCTTAGCTTCCCTCTTATTAATAAGCCCTGCTGGACACTGGAGTGTCTTAGATGCTCCATTGCAATTGTCTATAAGCAAAAAAATACCATATAGAGTTCTTCATTTATTGTGACCTTTGTATAAACCTTAACACTGCTTAAAATTTCCAAGATTTAGTTTTATGACTATGATTTATAGTAATATAGTCAAGATTACCTTTAGTGTAATATGTTATTTAGAAAGCATCGCTTAAAAATTTGTAATAGAGTCCGTGTGCAGTGGCTCATGCCTATAATCCCAGCACTTTGGTAGGCCAAGGCGGACGGGTCACCTGAGGTTGGAAGTTCAAGACCAGCCTGACCAACACGGAGAAACCGCATCTCTACTAAAAATACAAAATTAGCTGGGTGTGGTGGTGCATGCCTGTAATCCCAGCTACTTGGGAGGCTAAGGCAGGAGAGTCACTTGAACCTGGGAGGTGGAGGTTGCAGTGAGCCGAGATTACACCATTGCACTCCAGCCTGGGCAACAAGAGTGAAACTCCATCTCAAAAGAAAAAAAAAAAAAATTGTAATAGAAAAGACTATCTGCCTGTTGACTCTGCTGAACCTTGCTGCCGTTTTACCCTTCTAATTGAGGGTGTTTCTCCTGAATAATAAAGTAACTGCTCCTTTAAGAGGGAATTTCTTGGAACTTTTGCATCTTAATGTCAGCCTTTTCCTACCATAGTGTAGACACATTTTCCCATTCAGATTCTTGACTATTGAGATGTTTTTCTTCTACTTCAAGCTACTCTGTGTTTTATGAGCTGGGTCTTCCAGTTTATTCTGGGAATCTTTATATGACCTTGGGAATCTTTATATGACCTTGGGAACATTCAATTATTAAACCATATCAGTTTTTTGAAGGATGAATTATGTTGCTTCATTATAGGTTCTGACACTTAGTTAATTTTCGTGGGTTTTAGACCAACTATGTTGTTCTTTTTCAAAGTTTCATCACAAACAGTTTCTTTCTTCAGGTAAAATCATCCGTATAATTAAGATTTAGCAGTAAATAAATAACCAATAAAATAGTTCGGTTAAAATTCTAAGCTTATTGTGTTACCAACTAAGTAACCATTTTGCTGTATGAGCTAGAATAACTGATGTTATTCAAAGATATTTTCTTCACTCTAGGATATCTTTCATTTTTAAAGGAAAATGAACTCCCAGATTCTATAAATATGTTTGCTCTCAGTTATAAAGAAAACTAAATTGAGAGATATGGTCCTATTGTGAACTATAGTGAACAACATTGGGCTTTGGAACTAGACATTACTGGGTACTAGCTTTTAAACGGTTTTATAACCTTGGCCGTATGCTTAACCTCATTACACTTCTATGGTTTGTGACTTTAGGCAAGTTTCTTAACTATTCTGAATCTCAGTTTCCTAATTCTAAAAATTATGATAAATGTACATATTAAGGATGAAATAGGAATTCAGACATTATCTTTAAATAATATCTGTAAATGGCTTGCTATGTCCAACACACAAGCTTGGAACAATCAAGGATTCATCCACCCCATTTATTCAACAGTTATTTATTTGGTTCTTCTACTACTACTGCTGACAACAACAATTACCTCTCTCCTATTTCTAGCACCTAAAGTAGGATTTCTCATACTTTACTGTCCAACAAAATTTCTTGGGAATTTGTTTTTAAAAAATATGTATAGATTTCTTCACCAAGAGACTCAGATTGATTACATGTGAAATGAGCAAAGAAGTATCCATTTTTAACTATTATCCCAGGTGACTTTGTACTGGTAACCCTCAGATCTCACTTTTGGGAAATTCAATCTAAAGTAAATGACCATTTAAAAGCTGTTTTCAGTTTCTGATTGAATTACAATAACAACACAGCTTTAGATATTATTTTTTTGTTTCATGACACATTAAGTTTAGTCATTCAAAAATATTTATAAAATATCAACCATGTGCCCGAGCGCAGTGGGTCATGTCTGTAATCTCAGCACTCTGGGAGGCAGAGGCAGGAGGATAGCTTTAGCCAGGGAGTTCGAGATCAGCCTGGGCAACATACTGAGACCTCCTCCCTATAAAAACAAAACAACAAAAAATAAACAAAACAAAACTATGTAATAGGCATTGTGTTAGGCACTAGAAAATAGTGCTCAAACAAACAAACACGATTCTTGTCTCAAAGAATGTACAATGTTGGGGAAGGACAACTAAAAAGTAATAAAAAATGAAGTTTGAAGGATATTATGATTGAGGAATTATAGGATATTTTTAATGATTTGAAGTTTTTAATTGCCATCCTTTTGGGTGGAGCACTGAGAGGGTTTGTGAAAAAGCTTCCCCACATGAAGTCATAGAATCTATGCATTTTGTAAAACTACTAATATATTTTTTAAAATGAGTACGGCAAATGAACTGTCCTCCCTAGCATAAGATTAAGGTCCCACTTTCCCATTTCTAGGATATTAGCTTATGCAACTTCAGACATTTCAAAAGTTGAAAAGACCCACAAATTCAAAGAACATTCTGTAAAGTTAATTGGATATGATTGTTCATATAGATGTTGGAAAATCAACTGAAAAAAAAAATGTTCACTTTCATGTGTAATATTCTTACTCAGCAAGTGCTCTTCCAATGTGTGACTCTAAAACAATATTAGTGAGGAACTATCTTGCATTTTCCTGGGTGTTCTTCACAGATGTTAAGAGCCATTGGCAGACACATGAAATTTTCTACAGTTCGTAATTTAAAAATCCTAGTTCATGTATCTTTAACAAAAGCTGTAACCAATTAAAAAGAAAAAAAACAAAACAGACTTTAGAGATATACTGGCTACTTACATTATTTATAAAATAATTTGATATGTCTTTTGCCTTATCAGTCTCATATTTCAAAATTTGCAATTGAATTGGCAGTGGTGGAAGTGATGGAGGGGCAATAGCATTGGAAATAATTTAACTTTTGTGGTTTATACACATACAGACTCACACACACTAAGCTTGTGACTTAAAAAGTTTTGAGTAAAGAGTAAATATAAGATTTACAATTGTAAACCTTTAGTATGTTATGTTCTTTTAAGTTTCTCTAATGAATGCCTTGTATAATAAATGTCTTCTGAGCTAGAGATTAGCTAATAGTAAATAATATTGCAATAAAAGTTAGGAGATGACATTCTATTTGCCTCTCGTTTTATAATCATTTCTTCTAACATATATTTTTTGCTAGACTATAAGATTAATAGGGATACAGAAAGTGTGATAAGTCTAGCAAACTTTAAAAAATAAAGATAGAATATTTTGGATAATTGCCATATTATTGCTGCTATGCATTTGCTATGTTTCTTTTCCCATAATGATGTCAGGACCATGATTATTCATTTTGCAAAAACGATATATGGAGAAGCTGATGTTGCATAACATAATGTTATTGTAATTAATGAATTATGTTGTGGAGAAAACAGTGCTCTGGTGGTTGAAAAGGGAATTAATAACTTAATAACTGAAATTTCTATTAAACCTAAGGGTACACTGTTCACAATTTTAGAATATTTGGTAGGAACTGGGAGAGACAAGACATTGTTATATATATATGCTTTCCATTTCCAAGGAGACCGTAATTAGAAACTGAGTTTAGTTTTAAAATAGGTGTTTTCTATATTTCAGGGGAATTTAAAGTATTACTTACTTTGTACTCTACATGTACCTTGAAGAAGTATTATTCTTATATAATAATATTAATCTGTTTAGATGTATTCCAAGATGCCTACTCCTAGACATGGAATATTTTGGTATAAAATGTCCATGACTTGTTTTCTGTACATAATATAGTTAAGTTTGAAGTAGATAAAAAGAATCTGAGAATCAAGTAGCCATAATAAAAGCTACTTACATGTTATATTACTAAAGGTCGCTTGATAAAATTAAACCCAGAAGTTCTATAGTGAAGGCCTATCTCAAAATGGAAGATAAGCCATTGTTAGGATTGTTCTGATAATACTTTAGTCTGGTCCCACAAGATCATAGCACAAAAAAATCTAGTAGTTTTTTGCTTTCCAAAGTCTGACTCTCTATAGCAAGTGTAAGCAAACAGACAGCACTGACAGGCCATGTCAGTACTGATGCCTGTTTTGTAAATAAATTTTATTGGAATACAGTCACACTTATTTATTGTCTTTGGAACTGGAGAGAAAGAGAGTTTGCAGAGGGACATAAGGAAACTTGCGAGGGTAATGGAAAGATTTGTTGTCTTGATTATGGGGACGATTTTATGGGAGCACACATAAGCCAAAATGGATCAAATTGTTCATTTTAAATATGTGCAGTATAGTGTCCTTCACCTATAACTCCAAAAGTTGAAATTTTTAAAAAACCAGACAAATAAGATTCAGATTTATTTATTTATTTATTTATTTATTTATTTATTTATTTATTTTTGAGATGGAGTCTCCCTCTGTCGCCCAGGCTGGAGTGCAGTGGCGCTATCTCGGCTCACTGCAAGCTCCACCTCCCGGGTTCACGCCATTCTCCTGCCTCAGCTTCCCAAGTAGCTGGGACTACAGGCGCCGCCACCACGCCCGGCTTATTTTTTTGTATTTTTAGTAGAGATGGGGTTTCAACGTGTTAGCCAGATAGTCTCGATCTCCTGACCTCATGATCCGCCCGCCTCGGCCTCCCAAAGAAGATTCCGATTTTTAAAATAAAGCATACAAACTACCTGCCTAAACATTTTATCATGAAGTCTAACAGTGATAAAATGATCCTGTCAAATTGCCCTAAGAATTTTAACACTTTTAATGTCTGTACCAATCTCACCAGGGATTAGTAACGAAACTTTCACTGGTAATTAGCATCCCACAAAACACTGGTTGAGTAGCACGGCTCTAGGAAATACAGAAGAAAGCTAAGCTATGGTCCCTATTCCTCTTAGATACTTACAATTAGGGTAACAATGAAACAATAACATAACAGGGTAAGACAGATAAAGTGTGGTTCCGAAGTTAGTGATTTAGGGCTTTTCAGTAGACAGTAGAATGAAAACCAGAAAGGTCTTCGGAAGCTATCAGGCTAGGATTCAATCTCAATTTCTTTCATTTCCGTACTCTTAGACTGTAGAAAAGTTATGAAACTGCTTAGAACCAATTTTGTTATAGAAGGAAATGACAAAAATAATATTCTCTTCATGGAGCTATTTGTATCTTTCAGAAACATGCATGTACTAGGCATTCAATAAATATTTGTTAGCTGAAATAAACAGCCTAAAAAATTGCATTTCCAGGGTTGCTAAGCAACTTGTCAGAAGATAGTAGTTAGTGACTGTTGCTGATCTCATCTGGTTTATGATTTCTGTCTGAAGGCTGGATTTAAAACATTTGCTTATGTGAGTCATTTACTTTAACAAAGCTAGCCTAGTATTATAGGCAATATTTATAAAATTCAAAACTAGTTTCTTTTTATATGAGTATTGTAATTTTCAGGTTATATGTGTGCCATAGACAAATATTTATTTTATATAGATATACCCTACTCTTTGCAAAATAGAAAAATATTTCTAGAAAGTGTGTGTGTGTGTGTGTGTGTGTGTGTGTGTGTGTGTGTATATATATATATATATTTCTTTAGCACTTAATTGCCAGATTAAGTTCACTGAGTATTTGTTAAAGGTAATCTTTATGGTAATATATTGTGAAAAGTGTAAACATATCCCTTAGTTTTTTGTTTGTTTTTTTTGCTATGCATTTTTATTTTAGGTTGCAGGGTACATGTGAAGGTTTGTTACATAGGTAAACCCCCATCACAGGGCTTTGTTGTACTGATTATTTCATCACCCAGGTATTAAACCCAGTTTGCAATAGTTACCTTTTCTGCTCCTCTCCCTCCTCCCACCCTCCACTCTCAACTAGGCCCCAGTGTCTGTTGGTTTCTTCTTCATATTTATGAGTTCTCATCATTTAGCTCCCATGTATAAGTGAGAGCATGTGTTACTTGGTTTTCTTTTTCTGCATTATTTTGCTAAAGATAACAGCCTCCAGCTCTATCCATGTTTCTGCAAAAGACATGATCTCCTTACTTTTATGGCTGCATAGTATTCCATGGTATAAATGTACCACATTTTCTTTATTCAATTTGTCATTTATAGGCATTTAAGCAGATTCCACGTCTTTACTATTGTGAATAGTGCTGCAATGAACATACGTGTGCATGTGTCTTTATGATAGAATGATTTATATTCCTCTGGGTATACACCCAATAATGAGATTGCTGGGTTGATTGGTAGTTCTGCTTTTAGCTCTTTGAGGAATCACCATACTGTTTTCCACAATGGTTGAACTAATTTACACTCCTTCCAACAGTGTATAAGTGTTCTGTTTTCTCCAAAAACTTGTCAGCTTATTTGTTGTCTTTGTAATAATAGCCATTCCGACTGTTTTGAGATGGTATCTCTTTGTGGTTTTGATTTTCATTTCTCTAATGACCGGTGAGATTGGACATTTTTTTTCACATGCTTGTTGACCACGTATATGTCTTCTTTTACAAAGTATCTGTTCATATCCTTTGTCCACTTTTTAATGAGGTTTTTTTTTTTTTCTCTTGTACATTTGTTTAAGTTCCTTATAGAAGCTGGATATTAGACCTTTGTCAGGTGCAGAGTGAGCAGATATTTTCTCGCATTCTGTAGGTTGTCTGTGTACTCTTTTGCTGTGCAGAAGCTCTTAAGTTTAATTAGATCCTACTTGTTAAGTTTTGCTTTTGTTGTCATTGCTTTTGGTGTCTTTGTCATGAAATCTATGTCCATTCCTATGTCCAAGATGGTATTGCCTAGGTTGTCTTCGAGGACATTCCTATGTCCAAGATGGTATTGCCTAGGTTGTCTTCCTAGGTTTATAGTTTTGGATCTTACATTTAAGTCTTAAATACATCTTGAGTTGATTTTTATATATGGTGTAAGGAAGATGTCCAGATTCATCTTCTGCATATGGCTAGCCAGTTATTCCAGCACTATTTATTGAATAAGGAGTCTTTTTTCCATGGCTCGGTTTTATCAGCTTTGCCAAAGATCAGATGGTCACAGGTGTGTGGCCTTATTTCTTGACTCCCTATTTTGCTCCATTGGTCTATGTGCCTGTTTTTATACCAGTACCATGCTGCTTTGGTTACTGTAGTCCTGTAGTATAGTTTGAAGTAGGGTAATATGCCTTCAGCTTTTTCTTTTTACATAAGATTACCTTGGCATTTTGACTATGTTTTGGTTCTATATGAATTTTAAAATAGCTTTTTTTTTTTTCTAGTTCTGTGAAAAATGTCATTGGTAGTTTGATAGAAATAGCATTGAATCTGTAAATTGCTTTGGGCCATATAGCCATTTTAATAATAGTCATTCTTCCTATACATGAGCATGGGATTTATTTTTATTTGTTTTTCTTCTCTAATTTCTTTGAGCAATGTTTTATAATTCTTATTGTACAGATCTTTTACTTCCTTGGTTAGCTGTATTTCTAGACATTTTACTCTCTTTGTGGCAATTGTGAATGAGATTAACTTTCTGATTTGACTCTTGGTTTGGCTGTTGCGGTGTATAGCAATGCTAGTGATTTTTGTACATTGATTTTGTATCCTAAAACTTTGCTGAAGTTGTTTATCAGATGAAGAAACTTTTGACCCAAGACTATGGGGGTTTCTGGATGTAGAATCATGTAATCTGTAAACAGAGATAGCTTAACTTCTTCTCTTCCTATTTGGGTGTTCTTTATTTTTTACTCTTGCCTGATTGCTCAGGTTAAGACTCCCAATACTGTGTTGAATAGGAGTGGTGAGAGAGGACATACTGTCTTGTACCATTTTCAAGAAGAATGGGGAATGCTTCCAGCTTTTGCCCATTTAATATAATATTGGCCGTGCATTTGTGTAGATGGCTTCTATTACTTTGAGGCATGTTCCTTCAATATAGTTTATTGAGAGTTTATAATATGAAAGAGTGTTGAGTTTTGTCAAAAGCCTTTTATGCATCCATTGAGATAATCATGTGTTTTTTGTCTTTAGTTCTGTTTATGTGATGAATCACATTTATTGATGTACATATGTTGAACCAACCTTGCGTCCCAGGGATGAAGCCCATTTAATTGTGGTGGATTAGCTTTTTTATGTGCTGTTAGATTTGGTTTGCAAGTATCTTGTTAAGAATTTTTGCATCTACGTTCATCAAGAATATTGGCCTGAATTTTTTTTTTCCTTGTGTCTCTGCCAGTATTTGGTATCAGGATGATACTGGTCTCATAAAATGAGTTGGAGAGGAGTCCCTCCTCCTCAGTTTTTTTTGGAAATATTTCAATAGGAATGGTACCAGCTCTTCTTTGTACCTGTAGTAGAATTCAGCTATGAATTCATCAGATTCTGAGCATTTTTTTGGTTGGTAGGCTATTTATTACTGACTCAATTTTGGAGCACATTATTGGTCTGTTCAGGAAATTAATTTCTTCCTGGTTCAGTCTTGAGAGGGCAGTTATGTCCAGGAATTTATCCATATCTTCTAGGTTGACTAGTTTGTGTGAATAGAGGTGGTTGTAGTAGTTTCTGATGGTTGTATTTCTGTGGAGTCAGTGGTAGCATTCCCTTTCTCATTTCTAATTGTGTTTATTTGGATCTTCTCTCTTTTCTTCTTCATTGGTCTAGCTAGCAGCCTGTCTTATTAATATTTTCAAAAACCAACTCCTGGATTCACTCATCTATTGGAGTTTTTTTGTGTCTCAATTTCCTTCAGTTCAGCTCTGATTTTGGTCATTTCTTGTCTTCTGCTACCTTTGGGTTTGGTTTGTTTTGCTTCTCTGATTCTTCCAGTTGTGATGTTAGGTTGTTAATTTGAGATCTTTCTAACTTTTTGATGTGGGCATTTAATGCTATGAATTTCCCTCTTTACACTGTCTTAGCTGGATCCCAGAGATTCTGGTGCGTTGTATATTTGTTCTCATTAGCATCAAAGAACTTCTTGATTTCTGCCTTAACATTATTTATGCAAAACTCATTCAGGAACATGCTGTTTGATTTTCATGTAATTGCATTATTTTAAGCAATGTGTTTTTCAGTTTTCTATTTTTCTTGCACTATGGTCTGAAACTGTATTTCATATGATTTCAGTTCTTTTACATTTGCTGAGGATTGTTTTATATACAATTATGTGGTTGATTTTAGAGTATGTGCCATATGGTGATGAGAAGAGTACATATTCTGTTGTTTTGGGGTGGAGAGTCCTGTAGAGGTCTATCAGATCTATTTGGTCCAATGGTGAGTTCAGGTCCTGAATGTCTTTGTTAATTTTCTGCCTTGACAATCTCTCTAATACTGTCATTGGACTGTTAAAGTCTGTCATCATTATTGTGTGCAAGTCTATTTCCCTTTTATGTCTCTAAGAACTTGTTTTATGAATCTGGGTTCTCCTCTGTTGGGTGCATATATATTTATGATAGGTAGGTCTTCCTGTTGAATTGGAGCCTTTAACGTTATATGATGTACTTCTTTATCTTTTTTGATTTTTGTTGGTTTGAAGTCTATTTTGTCTGAAATTAGGATTTCAACCCTCTGCTTTCTTCTGTTTTCCATTTGCATGGTGGATTTTCCTCCATTCCTTTATTTTGAGCCTATGGGTGTCATTATGCGTGAGATGACTATCTTGAAGACAACGTACCATTGGAGCTTGCTTTCTTATGCAGTTACCACTCTGTGTCTTTTAAGTGGGAGCATTTAGCTTATTTATATTCAGGGTTAGTATTGTTATATGTGGATTTGATTCTATCATGGTGTTATTAGCTGGTTATTATGTTGGCTTGTCTGTATGGTTGCTTTATACTGACAGTGATCTGTGTGTTTATGCATGTTTTTTTATAAGCATGTTGATAGTAGTCTTCTTTTCTATATTTCTATATTTACTGATGATATTAGTCTTCCTTTCTATGTTTACTGCTTTTTTACAGATCTCTTATAAGGCAAGTCTGGTATTACTGTACTCCCTCAATATTTGCTTACCTGAAAATGATCTTATTTTCCTTTTGTTTAGGAAGCTTAGTTTGGCTGGATATGAAATTGTTGGTTGAAGATTTTTTTTCTTTAAGAATGTTGAATATAGGCCCCCAATCTCTTTTTGCTTGTAGTGTCTCAGCTGAGAGTTCCACTGTTAGCCTTATAGGCTTCCCTTTGCAGCTAAACTGCCCTTTCTCTCTAGTTGCCTTTAATGTTCTTTCTTCCATTTCAACCTTGCAAAGTCTGACAGTTATGTGTTTTGGGGATGATCTTCTTGTGTAGACTCTTGCAGGAGTTTTCTGTATTTCCTGAATCTGACCGTTGGGCTCTATAGCAAGGCTGGAGATGTTTTCATGGATGATATCCTGAAATACATTTTCCAAGTTGTTTGCTTTCTCCCCCTCCTTTTCAGGGATGCCAATGATTCATGTATTTAGCCTCTTTACATAATCCCATATTTCTTGGTGGTTTTGTTTGTTCCTTATTATTTTTTTCCTTAAATTTTTGTCTGTCTTATTTCAGAGAGCCAGCCCTCAAATTCTGAGATTCTTTCCTCAGCTGGGTTTATTCTGCTAATACTTGTGATTGCACTGTGAAATTCTTGTATTTTGTTATTAAACTTTGTCAGATCCATTAGCTTCTTTTTTATATCAGCTATTTCATCCTTCAGTTCCTGTATCACTTTATTGTGATTCTGAGTTTCTTTGGATTGGGTTTTGCTGTACTCCCAAGTCTCAATGACCTTTGTTTCTATACATATTCCAAATTATATTTCTGTCATTTCAGGCAGCTAGTCTGCTTATGAACTCTTGTTACAAAATTGGTGTGGTCAATCGGAAGACATATGACACTCAGGTTATTTGAGTTACAGGAGTTCTTGCATTGGTTCTTTCTCATCTCTGCATGTGAGTCTTCCCTTAATTGCATTGTAGATTGAGTACAGTCAGTAGACTTATCTGTTTGATGTTTTCTCTGGGCTGAGACTTTGTGCAGGGTCTTTATTTGAAGCTACTTTCTTGTCTCTGGTTTCCAAGTGTGGTATGTTAATGAAGTATTTTTCATGTTGAAGCTTTGGGGTATGACCCAGTAAGTGGCACTTAGGTGTATTGGTCAGTGGGTAGACTCTTGCTCAATTGTGTGGCTCCCCTATGTTTCCTCACAGTTGCAGCCCTGTTCCCTCTCAATACTTTGAAAGTGTGAGTCCCTCTCCCTCTTGAATGCTGGCTGTGAATCATGGCTTGGCACTTCTGGGATGTCCACTGCAGCTCTGGGGCAATCTCAGTGTTTATGTTCCTTCCCCAACTTTGTGGCAGCAGAGGAAGGGACTCTATTAGTAGTTGTGGCCAAGAGGTTTTGCTTGTCTCCTGGGGGCTCCACCCCAAAGAGATGCAGGTCAGCAGTCATCCAGTGCAATCAACCCAAGATGGAAGGTCCGTGCTATTGGCCCAGCCAGGGGTTCCCTACTTGGTGATGAGCAGTAGCGGGGACCCATGGGAGATTGACTGGCCTCTTCTACCTGGGTTGACTGAAGCTTGTTGGAGGTGTGGATAAGGTTCTTAGGGTCTTTGCCGCTTCAGTAGTCCAAGAATAGCAAGTTTGGTTCCACTGCAGAGGCAGTGGCAGAGAGACTTTCAGTTGCCCCTGGGGGCTCTGCCTGGGGAGTTGCTGAGTTGCTAATGGCCTGATAGCTCGGGCGGGGGTAACTGGAGGCCCAGGTCTGGGGGATCTTTCCAGTGAGGAGATGTGGGAACAGGCACCCACCTAACAGTCTGGCCACTTTTCCATAGGGTTGTTGCGGTATGCTGGGCACTCACTCCAGTCCCTAGTCAACTTGGATTTTCTAGTACCTGGAGGTATCACCAGTGAAGGCTGTGAAACAGCAAAGATGGGGGCCTGCTCCTCCCTCTAGGAGCTTCATCCCAGGAAGACATGGACATGTTGTCAGCCTGAACTCACCTGTAAGAGGTGGCTAGAGACCCCAATTAGGAGGTCCCACCCAGTGATAGGGAACAGGATCAGGCACCTACTTAAAAAAGCAGCCTGGATGTGTTTTCATAGAACAGCTGTAATGTGCTGGGGAATTCCTTCTGCCCCTGGTCAACCTGAACTTTCCAAAACCCAAGGGCTGTAATGGCTAAGTGTCCCAAACAGCAAAGATGGCAGCCCACCCCTCCCCCAGGAGTTCTGTCTCAGAGAGGTGCAATGCTGCTACCAGTGGCTAGCTGGAATTCCAAGCCAGTCTTATCCTGTGAGGTGCCATGGAAGTATGGCCTGAAGACTGTCACTGCTTAGCATCCTGGATTCAACTTCTTTCCTAGGGGTATGCATGAGGATCTAAACCCCTGTTTTGTCATGGTTGCAGATTCTTTTGTCAGGAAGCCTGGAAAGCCCAGGTATCTAAGGCTCCCAGGTCTTAGCCTGTGCCTGAGTGGCTGCTCTGCTAAGACTCCACATAGCTCTGTGTGTCAGACTGAAGACCCTGGTGGAGTGGGCTCATGAGGGGATCTCCTCACCTGGGTGTGGCAACTATCCCTGGGAGAAGCATGGGTTCCCAGGGGTCACACATTCTGTCACCACTTCCCTGGGCAGGAAGGTTCCACTGGCTCCATGTCGCTCCCCAGTGGGCCATCATCCTGCCTTGAGTTTCTTTGTTCTCCATGGGGTGAGTTGTTTCCTTGATTAGTCCCCATATGAGTACCTGGATGTTTCAGTTGAAGGTGCTGTATTTACTTGCCCCTTCAGTTCCTCTATGTGAGAGGCAGCACACTAGCTGCTTCTAGTCAGCCATCTTGGCTAACCCCTCCCCATCTCGGCTTTAGATTTCTACAAAACAATAATCTGAAAGCTCATGCAGTGCTTACAAACAATAGGTATAAATGGGTATCTGTATTTCTCCACTTGTGGAAAAAGAGGTATACCAGAATTAATGAGAAACCATGTACCAGGCCCTGAGCCAAGCACTTTTTCAAACATAATCTAATTTAATCCTTATAACTACTGTAAAAAGTTAGTACTGGTATCACTACTTGACAGATAAAGAAACTGAGGTTTACAAAGCCCCTTTTGCACGAGGGATGGTAACTGGAGAAGCAAATATTTTCACTCATGCCTGGTTGATGCATATTTTCTGCTCTTTTGTGATATTGCATGGCCTATTATTTGAGGTTTGGCCTACATTTAAAATTCTAATATTGAATCCCTGGGACAAAAATTTGACAGCAAAATGAGTTATAGCACCTTTGGAAAGCAAAAGCTTGAACTACCCACATTTCCTGGATTCACTGAGGTTTTCCAAAGATATTCTTTCATAGAATTCTCAAATGTTGTGAGCACTTATATCCCTAGACTTCTAGATTGAATAAATGAGATTTGAACCTGGCTTGGTTCTATAAGTAATTGGGAAACCTATCTTAAAATTTCTAGAATTTGTGGCCTAGAAATTAGTTAGAAGAATGGAATTGGAGAGGTCCCTTGAAGACTTCCTTTTACTCTCAAAATATTCTTCAGAAGGGCTGGGCGCGGTTGCTCACGCCTGTAATCCCAGCACTTTGGGAGGCCGAGGTGGGCGGATCACGAAGTCAGGAGATCTAGACCATCCTAGTTAACACGGTGAAACCCGTCTCTACTAAAAGTAGAAAAGATTAGCTGGATGTGGTGGTGTGCGCCTGTGGTCCCAGCTACTTGGGAGGCTGAGGCAGGAGAATTGCTTGAACCCAGGAAGTGGAGGTTGCAGTTCGCTGAGATCGTGCCATGGCACTCCAGCCTGGGCAACAGTGAGACTCCGCCTCAAAAAAACAAAAACAAAAAACAACAACAACAAAAAACTTCAGAATGAGATAGAAAAAATGTGACCCAATTCTGTGAATACTCCTTTTGTTTATTTCTCCATATATTTCTCCAATTCTTGTCCAAGTTTCCTAAGCCTATCAAGGATTTGAGCTCCTAGGTACTTCTTCTTTTACTTAATATTTCTCAATGGAATGCCTTTTTATAAAAAGTAGTTAAATATAATATACATTAGGTCTTTATTTACGTTAGGCCAATGTATGTTTGGTTTAGTGTAAATAAAGAATATGACAAAAATTCAGTAATAGAATCTATGGTAAAGATGGCAGATTTTGGGGTCACGCTGCCTAGACTTGAATCCTGTTTTCCTAGTTGTATAACTTTGGACAGAGTGTAATGTTTGTGTGACTGTGTTTTCTTTTAGTTAAACAGGGAATAGGATGACACCTATCTCACATAGGATTTTTTTTGAGAATTATATGAGGCTTTATACTTTTAAAATCACTTAGGACAGTGCATGGTATAGTATAAAGTAAGTTCTGAATGTATTTGCTTTTATTAATCATTTTTATTTATACATAGTTAAAACATGTTTGTGATTCTGTTTTCACAAAATAATAAAGAGCGAAGGAAGATGGAAGTGTATTATGAAGAAAGGAGAGAGAAAAAGAGAAAGAGAGGGAAGAAGAGAGAAAGAAAGAATGTGGAAAGATAGATGTGAATAGGAAGATCAATTAGGAGTATACTTAGGTCTCTGACAGTTCTAACATATTTAAATACACAATGAAAACTCTGCATACTTTCTTGCAAGCTTATATTCATTTATACTGAACATATAAATATTTCTATCTTATATTCATTTATATTGAACATATGAATATTTCTTAGGCAGTTGCTTTGCTACTATAGCTCACAGACTTAATAAAGGAATCTGCTACTTGCTAACAAAAATAAACATTCAAAAATTGTGAAGCTAGAACTTTCACTTAGTAACCCTTCACCTCAGCTCAAAGCCATATAAAATCCTTGATATATAACTGTGCTTAAACAGGGTAATTGCCTTGTGCTCAGTTAGAGCATCATAACTTATCTATAGTGCATTTATCTCCAGAAGGGTCAAATGTATAATTTCTCTGCAACATGATACTGATTTTTCTATATTATAGTTATTTTGGCCACGTTGTAGGTTAAAAGCACCTCTCAGCATTGTTTTTTTTTCAAGTGCAATGTGTTTTTTTTTTTTTTTTTTTCTTTTCTTTTTTGCACAAGATTACATGTTCAGTTATCCCAACCCTTGCAAAGAAAAATTTATAAGCCTTCCTGGAAAAGCAGAGCTGAAGATTGCGGTTTTATGGTTTCACTTTGATCAAATTTATAGGCATAATCTGAATATGACCTTTTTCTAAGATTAACAGTTCCTTCCTTAAGTGCTGACCATGGTTAGGAATGGTAGTATTGTAATTTGAATTTTTAAAAATTCCCTGGAAAGTATTATTCTTTTCAAGACATAAGAAGAATGTGGGACTCCCAATGAAAATGGGATTTAGGAATGATGCTAATAGTTCTTCTGTATAAATTTATTATTCTTGGAAGAAATCATTGAGAACTTTTAAGAAACCTTTTATTTTTTTCCTTTGGTCTTCTAATGTACAGGTTTATTAAAAAATTAATCCACATGAATAGCGATGTATATACAGACACACATACACACACATATACTCACACATATACACACACATACACATATATGTACACATTCCTCTGTATGCACATATTCTGTTGTCAGTGGTGTCTAAATTATTATAATTATTATTTCAAAGACTTGCACTGAACTTTATTTTCTAATAACAAATATATTTTATTTTGGTAAACTCACTACCATTGTAGTAACTAATATTTAATTTTGCTATATACCTACATAGATGTAAATATAGTTATGAACTGCTATTTTTAACATTTTATATAATTATATTTCATTAGACATGTAACAACTTTGATATGAAACTTGACACATTGTTAATTTTTGCCAGCTAAACCCATAACTAAATTTAATTTTTTAAAATACAAAATGTTTCCTGAAATGTCATTAGGGCATGCTTACACATAAATATATTCATGGATGCCCATATAGGACTTATTTATTTATTTATTTATTTATTTTTGAGATGGAGTTTCACTCTGTCGCCCACATGAGTGCATTGGCATGCTCTCCACTCACTGCAACCTCCACCTCCCGGGTTCAAGCAATTCTCCTGCCCCAGCCTCCTGAGTAGCTGGGACTACAGGCCTGTGCCACCACGCCCGGCTGATTTTTTTATTTTTAGTAGAGACTGGGTTTCACCATGTTGGCCAGGCTGGTCTTGAACTCCTGACCTCAGGTGATCTGCCCACCTTGGCCTCTCAAAGTGCTGGGATTACAGGCGTGAGCCACTACACCTGGCCAGAATTTATTTTTTTATGAATGTGAAATTTATCAAATGTCACTAAGGATAACTTTTGTCTGGTACTTTATTGTTACTATTACTACTTAACCAATCTTCCTAAAACGAAGTGACATAACACAGTAATTTTATTATCTTTCATGGCTTCTATGGGACAGGAATTTGGACACGGAACAATGAAGATGGCTTTTCTTTCTTCCGTGATGTCAGGGGTCTCTTCTGGGAAGATTTGATGGTCATGGTGACTCAAAAACTGGGGGCTGGAATCATCTAGGGCCATCTGCACTGATATATTTGTCCATTGATACTGGTTTTAGACTGAGTCCTCATCTGGACTGTCAGTTGAAACACTTAGTGTCTTAGTTCTTTCAGGCTGCTATAAGAAGATACAATAGACTGGGTGACTTATAGGCAACAGAAATTTTATTTCTCACAATTCTGGAGGCAGGGAAGTCCAAGATCAAGGTGCCAGTGAATTTGGTGTTTGGTGAAGGCCCACTTCCTCATAGACAGCTGTCTTCTCACTCTAACCTCACATGGCAGAAGAGAAAGGAGTCTCTCTGGTGCTTCTTTTATAAAGACACTAATTCCTTTTATGAGTTCTCTACCCTCTTGACCTAATCATCTCCCAAAGATCCCACCCTCTTGACCTAATCATTCCCCAAAGTTCCCACCTCCTACTACCATCACCCTGGGGGTGATTATTTCAACATAGGAATTTGGGGGAAACATAAACATTCAGGCCATAGCACTTACCCATAGCCTCTTCATATGGCCTTTCTCAAACTCCACAGTAGGGTTTCAGATGCAAGTGTCCCCAGAAAACCAGTGGTAATCTATTTTACCTGTTACGACCCAGCCTCAAAAGTCACATAATTATCACTTCTGCCATGGTTACCAGTTTCAAGGGGTGGGGAGGGTTGTCACTGATACCATCTCTTAGTAGGTAGAGTGTCAAAGTCACACAGTGTGATGGGGGATATTGTTGCAGCCATCATTGAAAAATATAATTTTTTATATTGGTGTTTAAAAAAAAATGCAGTAATCAGCCATTGTTGGCTTTTAATATATTTTACACTACATTGACTTTAGTTCCATCTACAACCTCAGAATTTGGAACAGGACCAACATCACAAATGAGCCATAATATAAACACAGAACACCATTGCACTGTGCCCTTTACAAAGGAATGTTAGTATAATCTTACAATTCAGTGTAGACAAATGATCAGTGTTCTGTCCTTTTAGGACATGGCCAAAGAAAACAAACAAAGTTACTCTTAGCTACAGTAGCTAAACATTCAACAATAGAATATGTCTTCATTGCTATTCAGAAGAAGTGTGGAGCAAGAGTAATACTAGTATGTGCCAAATAATAGCATATGAAGATAACTATCCCATTCCCAGATTTTCTGTGCTCCTTTTCGTGCACTGGTCTTGAGCAGCAGTTCTCCATTGTATATTTGCATTGGAACTACAGCCAGTAGGTCAAATCTAGCCTGACCTATAGTAGCAAACTACAGCCAGTAGGTCAAATCTAGCCTGGTGTCAGTTTTTTATGGCCCAGTTTGCTAAGTATTGGTTTCATATTTTTAAAGGAGTACAAAAAACAATCAATGACAACAAAAGTAAGAGACGGAGAATACCAAAGTTTAAAATATCTACTATCTATCCCTTTACAGAGAAAGTTTCGTGGCCCCCAGATCTTATATACTTGATGAAAATGTAGATTCCTTGGTTTTACCCACAAAACTACTGAATATGAATTGAGAGTGGGGAGTAGATTTTGGGAATCTGCATCTCTGAAGAGTTCCCAAAAGTTTTATAATGCCTGGTATATCTTGAGAATCACAAATTTTGGTTGTCCACAAATCCTTGGAAATATGCTTGGTTTGACTAATGTGACCAATGAACTGATTTTTATGATTATACTCTGCTGTGTAAAACATACGTATACATGATTCTATTCATCACAGTAGATTTTGTGTTATAGTTGAAAAACACTGAGTTGATAATTAAGTGAGCACTATTTTTCTAAGAAAGCTAGGATCCTTTTTAAATTTGGGCTTTGATACTTTTAACATGTTTTTGAGCTATATATGGTGTTCTTGAAGACTTCAAAGCCTTTTTTGAAGAAGTCATCCTCGAAAATTATTCCCCCAAGTAGTAAGGTTGTGCACAACTTTGTTTTAATTGTCAATAATTTGAAACAATTTTAGCATGCAACTATAAAAGACTAGTCAAACAAATTATATTTGTGATATGACATACTTAACATCATAAAGGTAGCATTTTACAAAACTAATAAAACAGAAATATGGTCAAACTGAAAATTAAGGAACTTACAAAATAATTTGTAATTTAATTTCATTTGAATCAAATAGCTATTTACATATGTATGTTTATAGCTATCTCTTTATTCATCTATGTATCTAGCTATTTATCTCCTTTCCTCTCTACTTTTCTCTTTAGATAAAGGATGGAAGGATAGAGAAAAAGATAAAGGAGAGAAGGATGTTCCAGTGTTGTTAGCAAACATGCCAATCTGTATTTTTCACATTTCTATTTCAGTAATAAAGAAAAATAATTTTACATATAAAGAGAATAATGCTTAAAATTTCAAATTACATCATTTCTTGCACTGAAGACCTATACAACCCTATTTCAGTTAGAAAGTATTCCAAACTTCATATTTGGAATAATACCTTCATGAGTCATGTTGAGATGTAAATGTAGTAAAAATACCTTCATGAGTCATGTTAACTTGAGATGTGAATGTAATTCTCAGGAGGCAAGACTAAATCATTAGCTTTTTCAATTAGAACAGCAAACTAGGGACAGCCTTCTAAATGATATGGTAAGAAAGAACCTGCAAGCTCACATTATGAACCAATATGCTGATAGATATGACTCAACTAAAATGGTCAAAAAAAGAGAAAATAGAATGAATTTATTATCTCCAAAGTACAGAGAGAGGTTATGCTTGAAAGGGTATTTTATGCTGATACTAATCTGTGTTCTTCCCTTCTTTCTCTAAACCTTTTTTAATTTTAATTGATAGTAGATGGTGAGGCAATATATGTTTAGATAAAGTTCATATAAAGAGGTCAGGTAATGAAACAAAAGTTGTGCTTAAGTAGCTTTTGTATTCTTTTTACTTGTTGATAGAGAGATGCCTTCAACTTTAAATGTCGTAATCAATATAACTTTGTGTTACATCATCCTTACTGCAATATGTCTAGCAAAATACTTCAAAATATTTTACAAATACCTGCTGGTTAACTGTTATTTTTCTATTATTACCCCCACTCTGTTCTTACTGCCATAATTTCTCTTTCCTTAAAACCACTAGTGATGTCCTGTATTATGCAACATTGATTTATAGCCTTGGTCTGTTATTATTCCCCTATATCAAACCCTTTACGCCAAGCATACCAAACTCTTTTCAGTTTTCTAAACCTAAGATAATTTTGTGTTACTCTATGCCTTTGAACATGCTTTTTCTCTTACCTCTGTTGCCTTCCCCTGTCTAATTCATTAGACAAACTCTTATTCATTTCCAAGGCCAAAGATCAAACACTTCTTCTGTAAACTTTTATTTGCTGCATACTACATATTTGCTACAACTAAATCTCCAGACCCATCAGATCCTAATTTGTGATACCACCATGGTAATCTGTTCATCTTTGTAACATAGTTCTTACCACATTACATTGCACTGATTTTCTCTACGACACTTAAAGTAGGCTCTTGTCTTACTTATATTTTAATCTTCAGCACTCAGCACTTAGTAAGTATCCAATACATATTTGTCTTACAAATGAATCTCTATTCCCCTTCATGACTCTTTTAACATTAAGCATTCTGGCCTAATTATACAATTCTCAGACTGCAGCTCAAATCAATTGCTGATTTTCCCCACTTTAGACAGGAATTGCATGTGATAGCAATTTTCCTATTACCTCAGAGATAATTGAATAAAGAAGAAAGTCAGTGGTGTTTGGCCCTAAATATTGAGTTCAGTATGCCCATCTATTGTGATTGCTTTTACTCTGAGCCACACACTACTGGAAAATGGACCATGACCTCAGTTTATTGAAGAAGGCAGACAGGAACAGATAATAGAAGGGAATATTGGACTGAAACATGGTAATGGGAAGACATTTAAGGAGGTTGCTGAGGTGGTTGTGTTTGTAACCCACTGAAATTAATGCACTAAATTGAAATCTATGGTGTTGCTTTTAAAAGTGATAACAGTCTGTACTAAAGATGGATTTCTATCTGGGTATAAGGAAGCCTGCCTGATATTAGGTTTGGATGATGAGTAGTGGAACCAGATGTCACTGATTGCTTGGTACTGTCTCTGCATTTATACTTGTAGGTCAATTGAATATTTTTGATATTTTAGTGCCCTCCTCTTTCACTCTCAGTTGTGTCCCAGTGATGGTGGTAGACTATACATCATATTATAAATAAGCCATCTCCTTAGGGGAAATTAGTGATAGGATAATGGTAGGAGGAAATATTCTTTGGGGGCTGCTAAATATATTTTCACATTTAATCCTTACAACAACTCTGTGGGAAGTTACTAGTATTATGATAATCACAGGTTTACAGAAAAAGAAATTGAGGCACAGAAAGGTCTAGAAATGTGCCCAAGTGATATGGTTAATAAACATAAAAGGCAAGTTTAAAATGAGGTCTTGTTTCAGAACTTATAACCTCAACTGGTTTGCTACATGGGCTTCTGGTTAAAACCATTTTATTCAGGAAGCAAAAACCAGGTCATTTAGGACCCAATCTTTCTTGCCTCTCCTCTCCTCCCCTCCTTTCCTCTCTCCTCCTTTTTCCTCCCCTCCCCTCCCATCCTTTTTCCTCCCCTGCCCTCCCCTGACCTCCCCTCTTTCCCTGTCCTTCCAACAAATGATTATTAAATACCTACTACATGTCAGGTGTAGTCCTAGGCACTAGACTACACCAGTAAGCAAAACAAAATCCGTGCTCTTATGGAGTTCAAATAAACCTCAGGAGGTGGATATTTAAGATGTGTTTTCATGTATCCCCTTACAGATATTTTGATGGAAGTCAGTGTTGCCTCCTTTGTATAATATGAAATAATAAAAATAAATTTGGCTGGGTAGGTAGAGTGGGAGGATGCAGCCATGAATATATACACAGATAGTTGATGAACAGTGTCTATTCCCTTGGGCCATGGCTGACTAGACATTCATATAATTCAGGAAACATTTATCGAGTGTCTATTGTGTGCCATGCTCTGTTGCAAGCTTTTCCCCAGAATAGTTACCACATTACTCTCAGAACAGCAAGAAAAGAGGTGCATGACTACTCCATGTTTCTATTATTTCTAACGGAATTAATCACTTTATGTTTTTTTCTCATCTAAAACCAAACACACACAGAAACACACATGACACACACTCTGTTCGCTTCCCCCAGTGGCTAGATTTCATGGAAATTAAGGCATTTAAAGTTAAATAAGTAAGCCTTTTACTCTCTAATATAATGTGTTTACAGAAAAATTTTCAGGTACATTCTAATGCCACTGTTCCTTGGAGTCTACTTAGATATGACTTTGGCATATTCTACCTGGGGATTTGACCCCATTAGTCATGACCCTATTTGCAATATTCCTTCTGACACATCCACTGAAGGGGATCAAGCCCACTGCCCTAATCAGGCAACTTGAATACTGACAAAACAAATCAATAAGCTCACTGGAGAATTTTACTAAGCCTGGCATCAAATACTTGGGGTATTTAAATTTCTAAAATATTTCCACCCCTTTTACATTCAAACCATCTGAGAAATGTTATGCAGATGTAGCTTGAATGCAACTGTTTGTAGCTCCATTAAAGGTTAAATTTGCGTAAAAAATAAGTTATGAAATGAAAACTGTACTGCATTGAGGGTGCATTATATTGTGATTGACACAACTCCATTTTACAGATTGACAGTGAGACTTAGATACATTTAGATAATACAGGGAAATAAACATCAGGATATCTTATGAAAAACAATAAAATACTTGAGGAGGTAGAGCCATCTGGATGCTAACACTGGCTAAATTTAGATAAAAGTGTATATTGTATGTGTTTATAGTGAGATGTATTTGCTGATATTTTTGTTCTTTTGGTCCAATGGGATATAATTTGGTATACTCAGTAAATAATCTTCTGAATGGAATTTAAGGACCATTAAAATGCAGATCCAAGAACACAATAGAGAATATTAAATAATGTGAACATGGAGAGTAGCCTAGTAAAATGGTAATGGGAAAATTCCATAATCTGAGAGGTTTGCTGTTATTCTTCTGTCAGGGGAACCTATGCTAGCTAAAAGACCCAGTAAGAGAAGTTCATAAAACATTTATACATGTAATTAAAGGTTCTCTAACTTAAGACCTAGGGCATGCATCTTCTGGATAATTCATTGAATTTGCAGTTTTAATTGTGGTTAGTGTAGATTTCTGACATTTCTACATCCGTTAACAACAATATATTATTTTTTAAAGTCTCCTTATAAAAATGCTTCATGAATCTAAATGTAACTCAAAGAGTAAAATTCATTACCTTTAGGAAATGTAATTGAAAACATTTTTTCTTTTACTCCAAGAAAGATTGAAATGGCTATCCAAGTAATGAAAGTGGTACAATGAAAAATTACGGCCTCCACAGGCCATCAGTTACGGCACCATCTTCTATTTATACGTAACCTTTTCTTGAAATACAACTACAAATATAATTCACGACACATTTTCAAAGTTGGCAAGTGTACCATATCAGGAGATTCTACCAATTTCCATAGTTATTTTAAAAACAATTTCTTTCATGTTCAGTGCCAAATAAAATAAATTCAGAGAAGTTTCACAGACTGATTTTCTGGGGTTCCTTAGGGCATCTCTGTGTTTTAAAACAACAGATGCCTGTTTGGATATTCTCTTCAAGTTTGTCCTTAAATTTTGGAAAGCAGTGAAAGGTTTTAGGATCTAAGAAGACTTTACTTAATGATCAGCTAATAAGGTTCAGGAATTTACTTAAAGATTATCACAAATGATGATACCTCTAAAATAGAGACACTGGCAGAACAATGCTTGTCTGGTGACTCATACATACCTTTGCTGAAGAGGGTAGTGTGTAGACAAAGGATTAAATAGTATTGAAGTTAAATAAAGACAAATAGAGATAGCAGAGCCTGAGGCTCCTGGCTTCTGAGGCAGGTTGCCCCCATAGGTAATAGTTCATTTGTCTTGTACAGTGTTTTTGTAACTTTAGTGAAGATCAGAATCACCTGGGGGGCTTTTTAAAAAACAGATGATCAGGCTCTACCGACAGAGTGTCTGATTTATTAGGCCTCCCTGGGGTTGGACCCCTGAATTTGGATTGCTCAGAAATTTTCCCAGATAATGCTAGTGATACTGTTTCAAAAACTACACTGAAAACTTGTGATTTGTTCCAGTTATTCTGGGTTTTGGTGCGAATCTTACTGGATTGGTTTAAATACTCTCTTTTTAAATTTCACTAAAGTCAATCAATTTCTGGAGATTATTGCCCAGTGATGATATTCACGAAATCTGATATGGAAAAGAAAAACACGAGGTTGTTAATAAGCTATATGATATCTAGGATATAGCTGTCTGAGGGAGTTAGCTTTCTTTTGGGGTCAGTGGGCACTCATCTCTGAAGAATTATTATTTCTAAACCCTGCTGGGCCCACTTTCTTCAAACCTTTTGGCAGTTTAAAGGGAGTCACATGAAGTGAGTTGCAGAAGATCAGCCTGGATAGACAGCACTCAATAGCCAAGAAATAACTAGGATACATTTGCAGATCTCATTTTCTTTCCATGATTACAAGTAATCTTGTCATGATAATCTTGTAGTCCTTTATGGACTCACTAAAGTAAGCATAATAGGTGATATTGACAATTTGGTTTTTATTTGGCAGAATGATGTCTAAAAAATATAAAGGAATTTTGTCATTGGATGAAACAAATATTTATCTATGAGAGGCAGAATACTGTACACTTTCTGGGTTCGGCTTCTTTCCTAGTTGGACATGCGCAATTTATTTAGCCCCTATAGGCCTCACTTTTATCTCCTATAAAATAAAAGTAAAAGTACATGTATTATATAGGATTTAGTGAGATAAAGTTAAAAACTCCTATAAATCACATAACAAATGCCTGCCACATATAAGTATTCAATTAATATTAGCCATTAGGCTTTATGTATAATCCATAGATAAATGGACTAGCTGACTCTATCTCTTGGAGGATCTAAAACCATTTCTTTGGGACTGCCAGTTCTGGAGAAGGCGGAATGGGGAGACACAGTGAGGTTAGATCAAGATGATGGAACGGAGGTCCTTTTCCACTGGAGATTGTAACAAGAATGTGGGATGAGAGGAGCATCAGCAGGCATAGGTGCATAACAGAAGAAGTTTCTAATGAGGATTACAAAGGAGAAACAGAACAGTATTTTGCAACAATTCTCGTAACTGAAGGAAATGATGAAAGAGAACTTAAACCTTTTTTTCCTTGACACAAGTCATTCTCCTCCTGTTCAGGGATGTAGCATTCTCTATCAGTACTCACGACTTTTACTTTCCTTCTGTCTGTAGCTTTAGTCACTCTCTGCTGTAGTTCTCCCTGCTCTGTTACTGTACATACAAGCTACAAGGGATGCTTATATTTTTGTTCCCTGATAGTCAATTTAGGCCACAGGACTGGTAAATAAAAGGCGACAAGCATCCTTTCCTCATTCTAAGCATCTAAGCATCTGGGCCTGCTAAAAGGGCTTTGAAGCAATGCTGAGACTTCCTTGACAGCCAGGGGAGAACTGCATCTGCCTTTTCTCATTCTTTTTCTCACCTCCCTGCTGCAAGAATGGGAGACAGCACAATGAGTCAGAAGGAAGAAAGGAGGACAGGAGTAAAATAACAGATCAAGCCCCTCTTCCTCACTGCAGGCTAGTGAGCCTAGGCCAGGCCTGAACTACAGAAAGGTGACAAGCTTGTTATTGTTTGTGAGATATGACTTACCTGTTTTGACTTTTATTATTATATTGGATTTTGATTAGTATTTTTGTTAGTAATACTTAAAAAGAGCTAGTTATACAATTCCAAAGCAACCTAAGCTGTGGGGTATGCCCCAGATAGCTTCTAGAGGCTGAGAAGGAAGACCCAATAGAAAAAGTTTTAAACTGTGGTGGGAGAATTTTTTTTTTTTTTTTTTTTTTTTTTTTTGTAGCTGTTGAGTTCATTTGAAGAAACATTCCATTGACCAGTGTAATATTTGCCTCTTTGATTTATTTTTAGGCTTGGAATAGAATCTTTAAATGTGTAGCATATTAACTTTCAGAGGTGACAGATTCATAGTTTATTCTACTGCTGTTTTCAAGAGAATAAGATAGTTCAATGAATTGAATAAAAGAAGCTTTGAGGCTCAGTGTTTCTAAATTAGATCAGAGGGGAAGGATGAGCAAAACAGGAAGACCAGGATTCCATTTTTGTCTAATTAATTCTTGTCTTAACTTGTAAACTCTGCATCATCCTTGGCAAACTCATTTTTCCCCATTGCCAGGATAGTTTGTTAATGTAGTTTCCTTTCTCTGGGACATCTTTTCTTTCTCTGACAGATGAAAAACACCTACTCATCTTGTGCATCACCTCTTCCATGTAACCTTACACCATAACCTAGTCCATCCTCTCCTCCAGAAGGAACTGACAGCTTGCTTTCTGTTTAAGCATTGAATAATATCCAGACTTTTTTTTTTCTGTTTCTTTATTCCTTTATTATAATTATTTATTTACAAGTCTATCTTTGTCTAATCAATTTGGACCTTATCATATTTCTATTTGCATTCCTAAAATGTAATAGCGTGCTTAGACTATATTAGGATGCCCGATGCCTATTTACTGAATAAGTAAATGAAGATATTGAAAGAGTGGCTTTGTCTCCAAATGGAAAAGAGATCAGGTAGGTGGTCCAAACTGTCAGGAATGGGAAGCACAGATAATAAGATCAAATGTGTTTCCCATAGAGTCCAGTGTTTGTTACATGACTACTTTTATCAATCCCCAAGGGTTTATACTCTATTACTTCAATAGTCATTGAAATTGAAATTTAAGTGGAGTGATTCAGTAGCTGATTACATGTGCAGTTCAGATCTGTTTTAGATTGTTTTTCTTTGTGAATCTTCTACGTGAAACAAGTGCCAGCACAAGGAGAGTTATGTAGTTGAAATAACAAAACTGCTACATTTGCATATCATTGTTTTCATTTTTTCTTCTTACATTACAAATAGGTTAATACATTTGTTGAATTTGGGATAAATTTTAATTCTTGATGAATTCTTTCTATATTTAGACTGCTTACATTCAATCAGTGTGAAGTTGGAAAGGACTATCTTGTACAGTCATAATAAATTTAATTATATCCGTTGTTGCTTGTAGATAATATGATTGCTTATATTAGGTTTGTTTTATGAGGCATTTATACTCACTTAGCTGTGCAATCAATTGTTTATGTAATAATTATCTTTCAAAAAGTAATTATTTCCAAAGTGTTGGCATGTTCTCTTGAAGTTTAAAACACAACAGTTTTCTATTGGTGTTTTGATGCTGGAGAAGAAGTCTAATTCAGGAAATTGTGAAATGAATTTGGTGGACATCTGCTTTGAGAGTAACTGTGACAACAGTTCCTTAAAAATTGTTTTATGGTAGTGTACTTAGAGACATTAGAATGCTCCAAGTTTTAGTTTGTAAAAACCAGGCCAATTTTCAACTGCTTTTGCAGGAGCATATGTGTTTGTTTGGCACTCTTAGGAACTCAGCTGGTACAATGTTACTGGTAAACTGTTGGATAACTATTCACAGGACTATGTCAGAGTATAGGCCGCTTGAAAATAGGAATTGTTCATACCTTAGAATCAAGTAAAAATAGACCCTAATCTTGGAGATTATTATTTTGTTGGCAAAACAGATACTTTGTGCCATTGTGCTGCCTGCTGCCCACAGGCTCTAGAAACATACAGTTGGTGATTGTTCTGAGGAATTATATCACAGAGGGGCACTACTATGGTGAGTTCACAAAATTTAACAAGATTGCTGAACACAATACATAGGGGAATCACTGAGGTCCCTGGGAAAGATTCTAAAGTATGTACTGCGAATATGTTCATTAAATGATGATCTGGGAGAAATCATTGCAAAGATTAACATGTTTTTCTGGAAGCGTATCTATTGCATGGGAAGTAGTAATTTCTTATCTCTAGGCAAGGCAAAGTTGCATAAGCATTGAGAATGAAGAGTCTAAATTTCAGTGATCACATGCCCAAAGTAATGCCTTTAGTCCACGTGACTTAACTGAATACAGGGCTTAAGTACTCATCTTCTAGCTACATTGTGTCATTTTAATAGGCAAGACAATCACTTAGATTGGTTAGCAGTATCTTGTGTTATTTTATTTATGAGTTGACATCCATTGATTTTGACAACATTTGTCCTTATCTTATATGAAAGTATCAAATTCTTAAAGTTAATTGTCCCTTAAAGGTCCTGCTCATTCTAAGTGAGTTTCCTGGCCAGTTGGCAATAGACTTTAGGTCTGCTGATATGATGATGGGAGTCTTGCGGGGGCAAAGTTGGCTGCAGACTCTGCAGTTAATGCTTTGGAGTAGCAAAAGCTGTTTTCACAAGGTCTGTTAGAAATGGCATGAACTGACCTTCCTATCAAGCAATAAGTGGTAAAGTCTAGATTCTACTTTAACCTTATTGTTGATTTTACTAAATTATTCCAGTACTAAACTATTCCAGTCATCATCATCCTCATCTATAAAATTAGGTGGTTAGAAGATTGTTAAAGTTCTTTTTAGCTCTATTATGGGTTACATCAGAATTAGTATACAAAATATCATAGTTGATAAACAACTCTGTCCTTTTTCTGGAAACACTTTCTAGAATATAGTTTCCAGTTTTCCTGTATTAAGTGTGATTGTATAACTGAGTTCTGGCAATGGAATGTCAATCACCATTTGGAGAAAAAGTTGCTCTTTACTCAAGGACACTCATCTTGGAGTTACTATGAATAAGAAGCAATTGAGATTTGAGTGTTTATCTAGAAGTATTACCCTACTAATAATCTGGGGCTATCTAATTATAAGAAAATCTGCCAATAGAATGTGTTCTCTGCTTTACCCCTTCATCTAGATATCTATAGCATTTGTGGGATAATATTATAGCTAGTGTATAGGCAGAGGTGTGGAAACAAAATCTTTGATGGTATTGAAAAATAAAACATTATTTTATTCCAAAAGCTACTTTTTCTAAAATATGTAATGAATTTTCTGAAAACCAGTGCAGGGTATTATAAGTACTTCCAACTAACCTAGATAGAAGGACTTGCCTTGTAAAAGAAGAAAATCAAATGCTCTAGGTTACTCTGTGTTTCAGTTTCATAAGTATGCATTTTAGTATACAAACAACAAAAAAATTAGCTGTGTGTCACTGTGCATGCATATATAGTCCCAGCTACTCAAGAGGCTGAGGCAGGAGGGCTGCTTGAGCCCAGGAGATTGAAACTGCAGTGAGCCATGATTGTGCCACTCCACTCCAGACTGGGCTACAAAGCAAGACCTTGTTTCTAAAATATAGAAACAATATATGATATTTAATATAATGACATAATATTAATATAATATGTAATATAATAGCATAATATTAGTTATATATATATATTACAATAATCTTTTTATTGTTTGTAGAGATAAGGTCTCACTATGTTGCCCAGACTGGTCTCAAACTTCTGTCCTCAAGTGATCCTCCCACCTTGACCTCCCAAAGCACTGGTCTTACAGATGTGAGCCACCACACCTGGTTGAGAAAATCATTTTAACTTAGATTTATATGTAAGATATATATATATATATATATATATATATATATATATATGCATATACATATGCATTTATCCATACAAAATTCAGAATACAATATTGATTCTTTATAATATTGCTTAAAAAGCAATCTTAAAAGCAAGAATTTCAAGGGAGTTCTGAAAATTGTAAGTTAATAATTTGATTCAAAGTTTTGAGTAAGATGGGGAACATGTATTTTTCCTGTTTAATTTGTGAAACACTGAACAGGGGACGGAAAAAATGATTGAATAATTGGATACTTGAATTAGAGGGGACAGTGTAGATTTTGTTTTAATTCAAGTACCTTATCTTCAAGATGAAGAAACTGAGGGGAAATAGATTAAATAGTATGCTCAGGTCTCATAAGTAATGTCACTACTAGGATTATAGTTCTGTGTATTATTAGCCATTTGAGTGGAGTAGAAGATGTCTGGCAGGCTCATCCCCCATCTCACAGTTATATAATTACATCCTGACTCTGTAGCTGATGATAATGAGAAAGATACATAGGTTAAACTTATATAACATTTGTTATGAGACACACATGGTTCTACATGTTTTACAGATAGTATCTCATTCTCACAGCAACTCTGATGTAACCATATTCCAATTTTGTCTCAGTAATCTTGCCTTCAGGTATTTAAACATTTGTCTATTCCCCTGCAACACTGTAGCAGGGTAGGTCTGTGTAATGTGTGATGGCATTTCACTTATGATATTAGGTTACAAAAGACCATGAAGATTTTGTCTTGGGTTTCTACTCTCACTCTCTACCTCTCCCCATGTCTCTCTTGGATAATTCACTCTGTGGGAAGCCAATAGCCATGTCATGACTAGCCCTATGGAGAGAGCCATGTAGTGAGATCTCTTGCCTGCTGTGCAGATCCTAGGGCCACAGTCAAGCCTTCAGATGACTGCAGCCTCAGCCAATAGGCTGACTGAAACATCACGAGCTATCCTGAGTCAGAACCACCCAGCTAAGTTGTTTGCAGATTCCTACATTGTATTTAAGTCACTCTTTTCAGCTGTCTTAACACCAAAGTATTGTTGTTTAATGGCATTCATTGTCATAGTGACTATGACACAATGTTTTTTTTTTTTTTTTTTTTTAAAGCCTGCAGTTTACACTTAACTCTGAAAAGTTTGTTCTTGTGTATGATTTCAAATTAGTGAAGTGGATCAGACATAATAAAAGGCAGAATAAAGTTGTGATATAAGTCACTGGTACACAAAAGTTAAAGAAAGGTGAAGGAGTGGGACGCATTAGCTGAGAAGAAAGGTACTGAGGACGGACTCTTACCTCAGAGAGATAATTGCCTTCTGTCTGTTAAACTGGGAGCTGAAACTTGTCACCTTGGTTACGAGAGACTTGATGCTCAATAGTCAAAAGTGAAATGACTTGAAGAGTGTTAGTTTCATTGCTAAGTGGACTCAGAGAAAAGTTTTCCTTGGACAAATATAGTTGTCCCTCAGTATCTGTGGGAGATTGGTTTCGGGATCTCTTGCTGATACCAAAATCTACTAATGCTCTATTCCCTTATATAAAATGGCATTATATTTGCATATAACCTACACATATCTTCCTGTATACTTTAAATTACCTCTAGAATGCATATAATACCTAATACAGTGTAAATGCTATGTAAATAGTTGGCACACTGTATGTTTGATTTGTATTATTTTTCATTGTTATTTGTATTGTTACTTTTTATTTTATGTGTCTAATTATTTTTTACCTGCTCTCATTTGAACCCATAAATACAGGGTCTGCAGATATGGGAGGTCAACTATACATTCTGTTTAGATGGCTCTGGTGATACCAAGCTTAACATATCTGGCTTGAATCACTGATACTGAGCAAAACAACTGAAGATACTAGAAAACTTGGTGTGTTTCATGTAGCTTAGATATTTTTAAAAAGGCAAAATGGATGACTGTGAAGAATAATTTTATAGGATTAGTGTAAATACTTTAGTAACATTATACCTGTGGTTATTTTAAAAAAATAAGAAATTGTATCAAGGATATTGGCATGAAAAAATATGAATGTTATAGACTGTCTGAATGTTTTATCAAGATAAGAAAAGGGGGAAAAGTAGAAAAACATTGAAAAATTATGACTGATTGGATGCATGTTTCACTCTTTTGGGGAAAACCTTATCGTAACTAGACTGTTTTTAGAACTGCTGTGACTATGCAGAATATCCCCAGACTTCCTTTGCAAAGTTAGTTGACTTATCATCTTCATCCCCGTGGACATGACTTCAAGTTTCTCACGGCATTGGGGTGATTGGTTTCATGTCTGTGTCCACCATGCTCTTGTGCACTGGTGAGAATTAAGTATTATTTATTTTGATATTACAGTGTATATGTAGTACTTGGCACACATTACAAGCTCAACAAAATGTTAGACAACTGAAAAATGCATCTTAAAATAGTGTTTAGAAAATGCAGTGGTTCGTACATTTTTCTTTCAAATATAGATACTGTTAGAGACTGCTAAGTTTAGTAGAAATCTTAACAATGGCAGGGAAATATTTGATCATAGTTTTCCAATTATTTACATAAAGAAAGAAGATAATCATTTGTTGCATTTTCTGACAATACAAATAATTTTGAAGGTCAAAATTATCATAAGGAATCTAAGCATGGAATGTACCATAATAATTTATTGCTCCATGCTTTTTGGCATGTTATTACATCTTTTGGGAAAAAAAATACCTTTATGAGCCTTTAAAATGATATTTTAAAATATTTATATTTTTCAAGATGTTTTAAACGATTCAACCTTTCTTTCTTCACATATAGTGAAATATTTATTCATTTATAAAAATTTCTAATGTACTTATTTGCCTGCTACTATTTAAAGCACCTAATCCCTTTTACCTAGTGCTGGTATGAAAAACTGTCTTTATTCATTGAGCTTACATTTTAGTGGCAGGAGTAGTAAAATTAAAGTATACAGGCAATCAAGAGTTCTTTGGACATGCTAAACTTAAGAAGCCTAACAGATATCTACAGGGGAATGTTGAGAAGGACATGCATATGCCTAGAGCCTACGGGAGAGATGAGGACAGAAGATAAAGATTTAGAATATAGAATAATAATGATATACAAAGCCCTGATATTGGATAAAATCACCTATGGAGTTTGTATAAATAAAAAAGAGAGGAGACAGATTCATGGACACTTCAATATTTAGAGGTCTTGCAGAGCAGAATAATCCATGAAAAAGACTATAATGGAGGATGATATCAAGAAGCCTAAAGGAAAAATGTCTTTCAATAAGAAGGGAATAGCTACTTATATCTGGTACCATCAGAGGTAAAGAAAACAAGAACTGAGAATTAACTACTGGGTTTTACAAGATGGCAGTCCTCAGTGGCTCATATATTCCTACTGCTGCTTATAATAATAGTAGTAATAGTAATTTTAATAACATAGCACCTCTCAGGGCCAGATACTGTTCTATGTGCTTAACAGGTATTAAACAATTTATATATATACATATATATAATTTATATATATATTTTTAATTTTATTGATGTGATAATTGAAAATATCTAATTGGATTGAGCTGAAATGAAAATGGGAGGAGGTGGTTGTATTGGTTACGTATTGCTACATCAAAACAAAAAAAAGTAATGGCTTAAAATGAGCAAACTTTTATTTTTCTCATTATTCCTACACATTAGAAATTCTAATTTAGTTGGTTGGTTCTAGCTCAGGGTCTCTCATGAGGTAGCAGTTAGGACAGTGGGTGGGTCTGCAGTCACCTGAAGGTTGCATGGGCCTGAATGATTCTCTTGTGAGATGGCTTAGTCACAAGGCTATTGGCTGGAGATCTCAGTTCCTCACTGGCCATTGGCAGGAGGCCACAATTCCTTGCACCCAAGCCTTTCCATAGTGCTGGTACCAACAGGGCTGCAGCCTTTCCTACAAAGCAAGAAATCAAGGGCAAATGAGGAGAGACTGTGATGATGCTTTTGATGACTTATTCTCAGAAGTTACATACTGTCACTTCTGTCCTATTCTATTCATTAAAATTATGTCGCAAAGCATATTTCTATGGAAAATTAGTTCCCACCTTTTGAAGTGAGTGTCAAATAATCTATTAACATAATTCAAGCCACTACTTCAGTGGTGAAGTGTAAAGATTCCAAATATATGCAAGTATTGTGAAATTTTTTTTGATAAGGGTAGCAGAGAGATGAGAAGTTGATTGAAATTAGATGTACAATGATATATTTTTAAAGACAATATTTAGGCATATTTTGTGCATATATGAAGGAAAAAACAACACGAAGAAGAGAAAGAGGACATGGAGGTCCTCAAGGAGGTTTGATTTGGGAAAGGATCTATATAAAAAGAAAGAAGCAGTGGATGCATCTTTCAGAGAAATCAGAGGAAGTTAGAGAATGGTGGGTACACAGTCAGGTAGAGTGGGAAATTATTTTACAGAGGGAAGTTGGGGTAATTTTTAAAGTATGGTCTATTTTCCCTGGAAAATATTAGGTGAGAATAGCAGCAGAGAAGGAGAGGCAAGGAGAGGGGTGCTGGGGATTTGAGGACAGAGGAAATAAGAACCGTGGGTTAGCTTGGGGAGCTGGACAATGAATTTGCTATGGAAGTTAAGTAGGATTGTCTGACTTTTGTGAGTGCCCATTTGAGATTCATGATCATAAATATAAGTGAATCCAGTCAGCACATTTAAAAGATTATGACTATCTTAGACCAGATCATTATTACCATGTGCCTGAATTATTATAATAGTTACCCAATGGTCTTCCTTTCCTCAGGTTTCCCTACTATTGCCACATCAATCTTCTTAAAACCCTTTTCAGCATAAGTTAAGCTCTAGGTCAAAAACTTTGTTTCTCCTTGATCTTGAAGGCCAAGCACTTAGATTTTTTCCCTCAGCCTGTCATAATATGGCCATAGACTACATCCCCAATGATGGCAAACCACAAAATGTTTTCCATGGTGCATTCACATGATCTGTTTTGTATTTTGGATGGTTTTTTCTGGTGGTTGTATGAAAACATATTGAATTAAGGCATTACCAGATTCACAGAGACTAGCAAGGAGGCTATATCTGTAGCATAATGTGATAGTGGTACCAAAGCATTAGCAGTCAGAAGAGACGTGAGCTGATGGGGATGAGAGCTATTAGGAAGGTAAATCTCTTGACTTCGATGTAAGGATAAAGCGATAGGGAGATATCTAGAGTGACAAACAGATTTTTCACTTATATGATTGTTAGATGGCGGTAACAGAGAATAGAAAAGGAAGAAACAAGATGAAGAGAAAGAGAAGTCCAGCTTAATACATATGAAATTTGACATACCCAAGTAACATACATTTGTAGATGTTCAGTAGGAAACTGGAATGTTTAAGTTTGAGGTCTGAGTTCTAGACTGGGGATCAAAATTTGGTAATCATTAGCAATGAAATCATAGATTGGTTTGTTATCAAGTATTGATTATATATATAGGATTAGAGAAATTGAGACTATCTGAATCCCTGGAAAAAACTTTAAGGATAGAGGAAGAGATTCCCTCAAGAAAAAAAATAAATGACATAAGGGTAGCAAAAAATAAAATAGTAAGTGTTATTACAGAAAGTATAGGAAAGAGCTTCTTAAGTCCACTAATGTTTATATTTAAAAAGAACTAGGATAAGATATACAATAGTGCTATTTGAACAGTAGTTCTCAACTGTATCTGTTAGCATCATCTGGAGGCCTTCTTTAAAAATAAAGTAATAACTGGATTATATGTCTAATAAATTAAATTGGAATACCTGAGTAGCAGGTAGTAGTGGTCCCCTTTTTAAAGCTCTCTGATGATTCAGATGCAGATTAAAGGTAAAGATCTACTGAGATAGAGTAATTTGACTGTTTCATATATTATATGCATTAGGATAAGTGTAAATGAAGTTAGATTAAGTTGCCTGTGGCAATAAAATTTAGATAGTGCTATTACTATGAAAGTAGGGAATATGAGCCAGCTATGTGTGGTGGATTGCAAAAAAAAAAAAAAAAAAAAAAAGAAAAAGAAAAGGAATTTATTTTAGAAATCCCACTTAACTCTGTACGTACTCTCATTTGCAATTTGACTTTGTTGCTCCTCTCTCAAGAGGTACAGTCTGTTTCTCTACCTCCATAATTTGGGCTGGCCCTGTGACTTGCTTTGACCAATGGAATGTGGCAGTAATGCTATTTCAGAAGTTCTGGGCCTAGGCCTAAAGAGAGCTTACAGTTTTTCTTATCATTTTCTTGCCTCCCTGAGACCACAAACTAAAGAAGCTCAGGTCACTTTCCTTAAGGGTGAGAGGCCATGTAAAGAGAGAAAGGGAGCTTGCTGACAGCCTGTGCCATCCTCCAGACATGTGATTGAGGCGACCTTGGACAGTCTAGCACTAGCTGAACAATCAGATGACTGTGACTCCAAGAAAAATAACCAGAGAAGCCTCCTTTCTTAGCACAGCCCATCGAAACCCACAGAACTGTGAACAAATAAAACGGTTGTCGTTTAAACCACCAAGTCTTGGGGTGGTTTTTATGCAGCAACACACAGCTGACATACTAACATTAGAAACAATTACCCATCTTTAGATGTAACTGATGAAGCAGTCAGTTATAAATTCTTTTGTCTATAGATAATTTTGATATTTCCTGAGAAATCTATTTTAAGTCTCCCCCGACCACATAAACCTTTTATAAGCAGTGTATCTGAAACATAGGAGTATTGCAGACTACTGTTTAGAAATATTTAATTATTCAGTTTGGTGCATTATCTAATAATTTGCCCTCCCAACTTCATTTCCTGCCTCTTTCTTTGGGTATGTCATTCAAAGAAAATAGCCAGAGATGGTCTGTTACTCTTGCTGCTGCTATTGTTACCATTCCTACTGCTACCACTATAGTAATAGAAACAACTAACTTTTGTTAAACATTACTATTTGCCAGAAGCCCTCCCATGAACTTAGCTTTCTGTGTCTCATTTTCTGCTAAGACTGTGTTACCTAGAGACTGTTATAACCTCGGTTTACAGAGGAAATCGAGGCTCAAATACAACAAAATAAGGAAACACAACTAGTAAGTAACTGGAAAGTGACTTGATACAGGTTTGAATGAATCCACAGCCTGTTTTTCTAGCTAGTTTTTTTTTTTTTTCTTTTTGCCCAGGCTAGAGCGCAGTGACGCAATCTCAGCTCACTGCAACCTCTGCTTCCCAGGGTTAAGCAATTCTCCTGCCTCAGCCTCCCGAGTAGCTGGGATTACAGTTGCACGCCACCATGCCCAGCTAATTTTTGTATTTTTAGTAGAGACAGGGTTTCACCATGTTGGCCAGGCTGGTCTTGAACTCCTGACCTCGTGATTTGCCTGCCTCGGCCTCCGTGGTTTTAGGTCCCTTTAAAACCACACCCGACCCTAACTAGTTTTAAAAGTCCTTAGGTCTATATCAAAAGCATTTTCATAATATGCTCCGAAATTTTTCATTTGAGAATTTTCTGAAAGAAAGAGACTTTTGGGCCACTGTTTTTAAATAAGGAAAGAAAATTACTATTCTTTGGGGACCTGCTAATGTGCTAAGCAATTCATCCATATTATCTAAAATACTCCTCACAGCCATCCGACATGACACATATCATCTCCACTTTTATGCCACATAAAATAGGGAGATTAAATAATTTCCCGAAGGTTATATGACCTGGAACTTGTATAGCTCAGACTCTAACACAGGTCTATGGGGCCCTAAGCCTCAAATTCTTTTTATGATGTTACTTTGGCTTTATCTTTGAATTTATATCCAGTGATGAACTTAATTTTATTTCCCAGAGACCTAGTTTTCCCATCCGGGATAAACAGCTAGCAGATACTACATCCTTCATGTTATCTTAAATGTAATTGTCTCAGGTAAGTCTTTTCTGATCTCCTAGATTAGCATACTTTCCTGTTATATAGATCCAAGGCACCTTTTTTTCCCTTCTTACTTTTAACTTTTTCTATTTTTATTTCCTCAACTAAGTGCGAATCCCCATAAAGATGAGGATATTTTGTCGTCTGCATCATTAAAATTTCAACCCTGGTACAGAGGCTGACACAGAGCAATCTCTCAAGAAATCATTTTGTGAATTAATTCATCAACTTTTAGGCTATGGACAGGGCTGGAGAAATGACATTTGTGTATTTAAATTTATTGTAACTAAAATCCCATAATATAGTAAGAAAATCTTGATAATAAGAGCAGAATAAATACAGCTTTGAGATAGGACAACACCTTCAGGATACAGAGACCATGATAATGTAAAATTCTCCCTGCTTCAGTAAAAGTCTATCATGCAGCCCATTGAAATCTTACCCTCGATGGCTTTTTCCTCATTGTGTTCTCAAAGTGGAGTCTTAGGCCACTGCACTCAAGGAGTCTAGCATTGATTACAGGTTTGTTTCCATGGATACCAATCAGTAGCAGAAGACAGAAAATAAACAAGACCTAAACATAAAGCATTGATATCATATTGTACTCTTCATAAAATAGAATCAAGGAAAAGTACATAATTGAAATCAAGGTAAGAAAAATATGTCCTGTGTCTTGGATCAAAATAGCAAGTCAGCTGTTGAGCTGAGTAAAATAAACTTGAGTTCTTTTGTCATTTCTTTCTTTTCAAGCTTTTTGGAAAGTTGTAATATTTAAATAAATAGGTGAGATTTATGTCTCGTAATGGTTAATTCTGGTGATCACCTAGATGAATAATTTTTTTTGGAAGAGATGACACTTAAAAGATGACTTAGAACCAGGTAGATAAAAAATGAGATTGATTGTATTATTCAATTTCATACTGGAACATTAACACAGCCTAAAGCCAATCCAAAGACTATATTTTAAGGCACTTGAAAATAATTATTTCAAATAAATACATAAATGTGAAAATATAATCTATGTAAATCTATGTAAATGGATGGTTATAGTGAATTAGTATATAATATTACTGAGTAGATTGCTCAGGGTTTCATTAAATAAAAAGGACTAAAGACCTGGGTTAGCAAGAAAAAGCTCTTTTGCTCTATTTCAGTTGCTTTAGATTGTTAATCTGGTCCAAGATGATCAACTTCTCATTAATTATAATAATTAGAACTAGATTTACTGAGCATTAGTGTAATTTTCAATCATGCTAATAGTTGTGCTATCCTCTATTCATTAATATAAATGAGGTAAATTAGAACCATGACATTATAAAGAAGAGGCAGAAGCTGTGGGAACTTTGGTGGATCCTCCCTAAACCCCATTAATTTAATTGTAATGTGTTGTTCTTCAATATTTCTTTTCACCCTTTTTATTTTCCATTGCTAATGGTTCTTAAGATTAGTTAATGAGCATAGTAGGCTCTTACTTTAAGTGACTGCTATGGTGTGGTCTAAATCATACATACTTATATTGTCTCATTAACCCTTTCTCACATGTTCAATCAATAAGCATTTATGGAGTAGCCACTGATGCAATTTGAAATTATACATATCAGCATAACACAAAAGAAAGGAGTGGCATTGTATTAGTCTGTATTCACGCTGCTGATAAGGCATACCTGAGACTGGAAAGAAAAAGATATTTAATTAGACTTACAGTTCCACATGGCTGGGGAGGGCTTAGAAACTGGTGGGAGGTGAAAAGAATTTCTTACATGGTGGTGGGAAGAGAAAAATGAAGAAGCAAAAGCAGAAAGCCCTGATAAACCCATCAGATCTTGTGAGACTTAATCACTATCACGAGAAAAGCACAGGAAAGACTGGCCCCCATAATTCAATTACCTCCTCCTGGGTTCCTCCCAAAACATGTGGGAATTCTGGGAGATACAATTCAAGTTGAGATTTGGATGGAACAAAGCCAAACCATATCAGGCATCCCCTGTTTCCCAGGAGATCCTAGTCCAGAAGACATTGTGGATTGGATTGATATTGTTAAAAATATGAAAGCAATTTCAAAGTAAAAATTGTTTTCTTTGTGGTGTCCTTAAATATTTGCTTTCTATCTTAAAGATGCCAAAATAAATTCCCTTCTTCACCTTTTATATTTGTTTAGACATTCCCAGAAAGGCCTTTCTTGAAAACATTACCTAAATTAGGTACCCATTTTATGGTCTTTACAGATTTCCTTCAGTCTCAACTTCCTGTCCTTCTGGTATTGGGCAGAAATCTTTCTCAAATGGAATCTTATCTCTTGCTTTTAAGAAACTGCACAAAGAACAGGGTCTTCTTGCACCTGCTCTTTTTTAAGTGCCTTCAACTCAAAATAGTTAATATACTCGAGAGTCATATTTAGGGGTAGCATATTCTTAGCTCCTTCACATTCATTGAGCAATCTTGTACTGCCTTCTTTGTGCTAGACACTGAGAATGACTCTGGGGATGTCGGACGTGGCAAGTTTTCTAAAAAGAACATAGTCTAGTTGGAGAAATAGTAATGAGAGATGCTCATGCCACATTCAGTGCCAGAACTTGGATTTGAATTTTTTCTAGAGGACAAAAGTCTGTGTTTATTCCCACTATAACACACTGCCATTTCAAAGAGATTTGGGCTTTATTAAAAACAATAACAACATTATGATTCTAGCAGAGATTAAATACGGGAGTCATATAATCAGCATTTTCTATTTGTTTATTGTGACCAGAAAACTGGGAATAAATTGGGGGAAGGAAGGCATGAAGGGAGGAGGGAATGAGATAGAGATGCAGAGAGAAAGTATCAGGAGGGCCATTGCTTATCCTGACAAAAGGTAATAAGCCAGTAGCAGTAAGAGGAAGAGGAAGGGATAGATTCCAAAGATGTTGAAAGAGTGAAACACAATAGGTCTTAGCGGCAGATTAATGTGGAAGTGAGGACAGACATGGATGAGGCAAAGAGTGGGGTTAAAGAAGATCTCCTATTTGTGGCTTGATCATCTTGGTGCATGGGCACCTTGGCATATCACCAACTTCTGTGCTGTTGCAATTCACAGAAGTAAGGAATATGGGCTAAGAAGCATGTTGGTAAAATAGAAAAAAAATTCAAGTGTTCATTTATTTTTGATAGTGTAGGGACAGGTTGAAAGGGGCCCTGAGTATTTCCTGAGATGTGGCAGGCATGTTTCTGCTGTTACAGTAGTTGTTATTGTTTGCTAACACTATCACTACTACTGCTGTCGTAGCTACTACTTATCCTCCCACTTTTGAACATTTATTTATAGCTGTGGATTGAGATAGGCTGCTCTATGTATATTTTCTTTGCAGTTTTCACAACAAACCTATGAGATAAATATTCATCTTTATTTTACGCTGAGTAAACTGAGGCCTAGTGAGATTTAAGTGTTGCTAAATAACATTGCTGATTGTCAAGAAGTTAGTGAATGTCAGAATGGAGATTCAACCCAATTCCAATGCCTATGCTCTTTCCAGTGCTTCCTGTCTATTCAATTTCAAATCATTTGAATATTAAGTACCTGTGAGACATCCAGATTTGCTTATTTGTAAATTGTGCATAATTATAACTGCCTAAATGCATAGGAAAGTGTGAAACTGAGATATGCTACCAAGTATGGAATATTGACGAGCTTTTGTTGAAAACCCTTTATCATTTGGCATTAATTAATTTCTAGAGAAGAATTTGACCAAACTGTGAATTACTAAGTGGTTTTTAATACTAATAAGATCAAGGCTAAAATTTTCTTGGGAATGCTTGGTTTGTCTTCTATTTAATACCTCCAATAATGAACAAAAATTATAGACTGGAAAAGTTGAAGCTAAAAAGAACTTTAGAGATTATTTAGTAAAAGGGTTTATATAAAGAAACTAAGTTCTAGGCAAAATTTGCTACTGCCAGTCCTTAAATCATATCCAGATGTGTGTGTGTGTGTGTGTGTGTGTGTGTGTGTTTTGTTTGTTTTTGAGATGGAGTCTCACTCTTTCACCCAGGCTAGAGTGTAGTGGTGGGATCTTGGCTCACTGCAACCTCTGCCTCCCAGTTTCAAGCAATTCTGTCTCAGCTTCCCGAGTAGCTGCAATTACAGGTGCACGCCACGATGCCCAGCTAGTTTTTGTATTTTTGGTAGAGATGGATTTTCACCATATTGGTCAGGCTGGTCTCAAACTCCTGACCTCAGGTGATCCACCCTCCTCGGCCTCCCAAAGTGCTGGGATTACAGGCATGAGCCACCATGTCCAGCCGTGTTTTCTTTCACCTACATAACATAATAAAGTTGAGTGGTATCATCCTCTTTATCTTGCCCTTGAACACACCACCTCATTGGCCGCAGTCTCCGCCCCTCCATATTTCCTTACAGAAACTTTTCTTTCATTGATCTGTCTAGTCCCATAGGCCTTATGTTTGTGATGCCTAATCTAGAGACCAGTTCAGTATTATAAGTTATTCAGTTTTACAGAGGGAAATAGAATCTAAGGTTCAGGATGTATTGTCTTTCAATCTGTTAAATCTACCATTATTTTTTCTTGTGATAAAGAATGTATTAGTTTGCTAATGCTGCCATAACAAAAACTACTGACTGGGTGGCTTAAGCAACATAAATTTATTTTCTCACAGTTCTGGAGGCTAATAGTCCAAAATCAAAGTAGCAGTAAGTTTTGTTTCTCCTGAGGCCCTTCCTCGGCTTGCAGATAATTACCTCTCTGTGCTCCCTAGTCTTTTCTCTACACCTGCATCCTTGATATTTCTTTCTTTTAATTATAGAGACATTAGTCAGCTGTGTTGGGGCTCACCCTTATGACCTTATTTATCTTTAATTACCTCTTTAAAAGCTGTATCTCCAAATACAATGCTTTTTTAAAGTACTGAGGGTTAGGATTTCAATATATAAATTTAGACAGGGACCCAATTCAATCTATAACAAAGGGTTTTGGTTGATTACATAATCCCACTTAATTTAAACTGGTTGTGACTGCTCCTTTCCTAGAGGGCCTAAAGCACTGTTTTTAACCTCCATTATTGCATTGTTTTGTAGTTTGGTAATTTACACACTGGCTTTATCCTCATTAAAAGGTATAAGTATCTTTAGGGCAAAAATTTATAGCTCAGTGTCCTTTATGGCATACATTTTTAAGAAGTTATTACTTGATAACACAAAACCAAAACATTTTCAATTTTAAAACACTCACTGGTTCATTTTGCTTGTATTTCAACATGAAAGAAGAATGAGTGAAACAATTATTTTTGTTTTAGACGAAAGAATTTTGGTTAAATTAAGATGTTGTGATAAAAACTATATGGTTTAGTCAGTCTTATTAAAATTGAGGTTGATCTCAAATTCCAATGAGTTGCATGTGTTTATATCAATTTTATTTTTATGTGGTTATTTTATGTAAGATAATATTATAGCTCTAATTGATATTTGTTATTAAGATAACTAGATTTTGAAAGTTTATTTCATTGTATTTATAGGAACAAATGTTATTAAGTTAACACAAAGTCATGCCTTGTTTAACAACAGAGGTATTTTCTGAGAAATGCATTGTTAGCCAATTCCGTCATTGTGTAAATATCATAGAGCATACTTTCCCAAACCTAGAGGGTGTAGCCTACTACATACCTAAGGTATGCGGTATAGCCTGTTCCTCTTGTGGTACAAACCTGTACAGCATGTTATGGCATTGAATACTGTAGACAGTTTTAATGTAATAGTAACTATTTATGTATCTAGACATAGAAAAGGTTCAGTAAAAATAGGATATTACAATTTTATGGGACCACCATCAAATATGTGGTCCATTGAAACATCATCATGTGGCATATGATTGTATATCTCTTTTGCCAATTTGGAAAACTTGTTTCAGGTTTAATTTTGCACTCCAGGAACCAAAATAGACATGATATAACCTGCATCTATGTAAATTGGACCACCCAGTGGATTTTTCTACAGTGACACATTAAAAATTGTATTGAAACTTTGTAAGTATTAACATAAATTTATTTTTTGTCACTGACCTAACTTTGCTGAAGCATTACTTTAAGAGCATAACAATAACTATTGAATTTCATGTCAATCAAATGCATCCATTTTCCTTACTGGTATTTTGCAGGGTAATTTATAAAATAACTTTACCATAGCTGAAGGGAGCAGTGTTTTGAAACTGTCCAGCTAAACTTGCAGCACTTGAAGGATAAACACCCTTTGGCGGTTTGCTATAAGGAAAACTCTATGACCTTTAGAGTGAGACTTATATGATTTTCTTTTAATTGTTTTAATTTAGTCATTTGTCCAATAAAATTTTTGAAATTTATCTAGGCATCTCAGGTACAAGCAATGCTTCTTATTTGCTGTGGAACTTGGGTAAGTCACTGAACATTTAATGGGCCTTGGTTTTACCTATTAAGTATTACCTATACTTTTCATGGCAACAAAGGATATTAAATGAGAAACTGTTGTGAAAGCTCTTAAAACAGGGATAGGCACATAGTAGGAATTCCACCAATTATTATTTTCCTTCCAGTCTGGCTCCTAGAATGTAGGCTACTACATGGTGATTGTCTGGAATTTAAATTATAGTAACAGAAAAATTGGAAGATGCTTGAAAATGGAGCTGATACAATCAGGAGGTACAACTGTTCAATTGGATAACATTTATTTAATTTTACTCATAGGCTTTCCTCGGTCATTGCAGCCATTGATAGGGTGGTTGGTGGGAGACAGAGAGAAGGCGAAAGAGGGAGAGAGAGGCAAAATATTTGAAGCATATTGGCATTATTTTTCTTGTGATTTTCATGATGTGGTTAGATGTCTAATCAGGTTTCAGGGTTAGTTTTTCTCTTTTTCTTAAAGACAATTCAATTTTCAAAAAATACTTTAGTTTTGTAATTTTCCTTATTTGGGGAAATATAGAAACTGTTCTTTACAATCAATTTGTTTTTAATGAATTAATTGCCCTTTAAAGTAAAATTATTTGCCAGTTTCTTTCAGAGCTGATGCACTACCATCAGGTTGCCATCTGTCTTTACTTAATATAAGAATCATGCCCTGGCCGGGCGCGGTGGCTCAAGCCTGTAATCCCAGCACTTTGGGAGGCCGAGACGGGCGGATCACGAGGTCAGGAGATCGAGACCATCCTGGCCAACACGGTGAAACCCCGTCTCTACTAAAAATACAAAAAACTAGCCGGGCGAGGTGGCGGGCGCCTGTAGTCCGAGACACTTAGGAGGCTGAGGCGGGAGAATGGCATAAACCCGGGAGGTGGAGCTTGCAGTGAGCTGAGATCCGGCCACTATACTCCAGCCTAGGTGACAGAGCCAGACTCTGTCTCAAAAAAAAAAAAAAAAAAAAAAAAGAATTATGCCATAGTACAGAGCTAGGGAAACAGACTGCGCAACAGCATATTGGATCCTGTTCCCACTGTCTTCCCTGAGTGACTTAACAACTCTAAAGCTGACTTGACATCTTTCTGCTTCTGTCATTCCCTTGGCTATATTAGATTAATAATGATTCTTGACTATGACAGTAATTATGTTATTAGGAGAACTAATAACTTCTATTAAGTGTTCATGGGAAGAAGTCCTAAAAGACATCCATAATAGCTACACTACTTCCAGTCATATTACAAATAAGACAGAATTGTCATGGCAGGCAGAATTCTAAAGTGGTTCCCAAGACTCCCATCCCCTGGTGTGCATACCTTGTATAGGTTGATGCAAAAATAATTGTGTTTTTTCCCATTACGTTTAATGACAAAAACCACAATTACTTTTGCACCAACCTAATATAATACTGCCACCCCCCCACCGTGAGTGTGGGCAGAACTTGTGAATTTAGTTGGACAGTCATTCCTTTCATTAAATTATTGTATATAACAAATGGTGATGGGCTGGTCGCTGTGATTGTATTATATTACTTGGACAGAGTGTTTTCTTCAGTCCTGGAAGAAAGCATTCAACCACGTTATGAGTTGACTCTTGGAGCCATGTGGTAAGAAACCGTGGGCAACTTCTACTTGCTGAGCAATCACTGGCTGACAGCTAGCAAAACATTGAAGACCTCAGTTCTAAAACCATCCATAAGCCTATTACCTGTTTTAATCAGTATTAACCTTTATGTATTTTTATGTATTTCATCTTAATCTTCCTTAGTATTACTGTCCAACTTTCTAAGTTATTTATATTCATTTATTTTTATATTCATGTGTACCACTTATCAAACTATTCATATATTGTATTAATGTGTGTCTGTGCAAACTTTTGAGTATGCATTATCTGAAGGCAGGAGTGGGTAGCCAAGAGAAGTAAGAAAAATAATTGGCCAGTAAGAGCTCAAATAGGGATTGGATCCCAGATAAACCCTTACTAGATGTGTAACCTTTTTTTGTTTTTGTTTGTTTGTTTGTTTTGAGATGGAGTTTTGCTCTTGTTGCCCAGGCTGGAGTGCAATGGCATGATTGTGGCTCACTGCAACCTCCGCCTCCCAGATTCAAGGGATTCTCCTGCCTCAGCCTCACAAGTAGCAGGGATTACAGGAACCCCACACCATGCCGAGCTAATTTTTGTATTTTTAGTAGGGACAAGGTTGCATCATGTTGGCCAGGCTGGTCTCAAACTCCTGACCTCAGGTTATCCACCCACCTCGGCCTCCCAAAGTGCTGCAATTACAGGCATGAGTCACTGCGGCCGGCCTAGATATGTAACCTTTTTAAAGTGACTTCACCTTTTTCTGCTTTAATTTCTTCATCAATAAATTAGTGTGGTTGAAAAGATTTGTACAAATTTTGTACAAAATGCTTTTCCAAAGTAACCTCCGGTGCAGAGACTTTCAGCCTGATTTAAGGCTATTAGGTCCTCTTTTAAGATGATGTCTTTTAGTTAACTCCAATATATTCACATAAAAGGCCTGTTACCTGCCCCAGCTTTCTTCCCTCCCTACCAGGATGGAACCCCAGGGGAATCTAAGGAAGGTAGTTGAAAAATACTGGCCCTGGATAATCCAGTTTTACAAAGACAATACTTATCACCTATAAGCAGGGATGATATTTAAAAATGTTTAACCACAAACTGAGGATAAACACTGATTACACAGAATGTGTCCAGCTGTAAAGATCCCAGAAGACTCTATTGGGAACTGTGGCCAAAATTCAATGCTGCCTATAATCAAGGATTTTACTTTTGGAATATTATAATCGTTTTATTATATATGGTCACAATGTTAGATTTCTAAAAATATTGAGGTTCCAAGACAGTTTATTTAACAGTTATACAGTCTAAGTGTGTGCTAAACCCTGTTCTAAATGCTTTATGTGCACCTCACAACCACGAGGAAGCAAACATAGAAAAACCTGAAGCACAGAGAGGTGAATAAACTCAGACAAGGACACACTGGCAGGTGGGGAGTCAAGATTCTAACCAGGAAGTTTGTTCTTAAGTCTGGACTCGTATCTCTATGCCATCCTATGCCTTAGCATCAAGCGTGACAATGTGTTTAGAAAATGTGGTGGAGCTGAAACATTTTAAGTTGAGAATTTCTCTCCTCTGTCTTCAGTGTACATATGATTTTAAGTTATTTAGTCATTTTTAATGCCAGTTTTTAATTTATGTATTCATGGTTGAAAGACTTGAAGAAAGGCCTAGATCCTAATTGGTGAATCTCACCAGAAGCATAATAATTTTCTCAGTCCTCACTCGTTTTTATAATATAATTTATTGAAAGAGATGTTTGTTGTTAGAGATTCACAGCTAACAGAATGCCTATCACAAAGTATGGAATGCCATTTACTAATTGCCACTCTATAGATATAGTTGGTACTTGGCAATGGACAGGAGAAATCTGTTAATTTTGATTAACCATGCACTTTTAATACTTACTTTATGTTTTCCCAATAATAGCAAAATATTTATTATCATGAAAAACTTTGGAAGGTGAATTTATTTTCCAAATGTGGCTGAGGTAAAACTCTGAGCAATTATTAGTAATACTCAAATGTGATTAAACACTAAATTATAAATTGTCCTAGAATATTGTTTAAACATATTACATCAACTAATTCAAATTACATTTTAGAGCCCAAGAGAATTAAGAAGAGCCCAAGAAATGATATAGTAGTTTCCCTGGAGGTACTTGTGTTTACTATATTTTATGTAGGCAAATATCTAATTTATTTTAAAAAGCAATATTAACCAGAAAATATCTGGTGATAAATAATTTCACAGGAAATCATTCATAGGGATGACTGAAATATTTTTCTTTTTTTATTTATTTATTTTTGGGTGAAAAGAGACAGGAAAGTGTGATTATTGTCTCTCAGAAAAGATGTTGCCTATTTAATCCATAAAAAGAAAAGGAATGCTTTAAGACAGTTTCTAAAATATTCTTCAGAATTTCTTAGTAAATTGGTGTTGGTTCTCTTAACCTTTTCTTGTAGTTCTTATTTTCTTCAGAGATTTCATGCTATCTTCTGGAGTCCTCCAAATTTTTCTTATTTGTTCAAATCTATATATTCTTCAACTGATCACAGTATTGTAATAAAAGACTTACCAATATCTAGTATAATTTTGTTTCTTTCTTATATAAGCATGTTTTTTCTAATTATCAAAAATACAGAATTATATAGTAATCAATTTTAGTCAACTTAAATATATTTTTGTTACTAAAAAACAGAGAAAAATACTGCAAATTAACTGAATAGGAATAGTATTATAGAATATTATCTATATAATGTTGTCAGAAATGCTTCTCTTACTATTCAATAGAAATATTTCTGGCATTTTGGATTCTATAAATCTTAAGCATTGTTCTGCCTTTGATATTCAACCATATCCATCACTTTACATCCTTCATGAAAATCTTTCAATGACTTCCCGTTACCACCAGGATAATGTCTAAACTCTTCACATCCCCAAAAGCCCTTTATGATTTGACTGCTTGTGACCACTTTGACCTTCTGTATTGTCACTGTCTCATGTTGCTTGGGCCAGGCCTACTCTCTCTTACCTGAGCCCACAGCCTACAATGCCTCTCTCACCTTTTCAACTCTTTCTCCGTTTACATGCTGCCTCCTTCTGGAGGCCACCTCTGATCTCCCTGGCTATCCTAGAATGTCATTTGCATAGCACATATTACTTCATGTTATAATTCCTATTTCGTTATCTGCCTCTTCAGCAGATCTGTACATTTTTTGAAGGCAGATACTATTTTATTCATCATTATATTCCCATAACCTGCTATAATACATGCCTCCCATATTGGAGGCATTTGATAAGTATTTGTTGATTGAATGCATGAATATTAAAGTGGTAATTATAGAGGAAGGTGGAGTGGTATGCCCCTATAGTCCCAGCTGCTGCAGAGGCTGAGGCAGGAAGATCACTTGAACCCAGGAGTTTGAGGCTGTGGTCTGCCATGATCAAGCCTGTGAATACCTATTGCACTGCATCCTGGGAAGCATAGTGATAGTTGGCCTCTATAAAAATAATTTTAATAGTAACCCAAAGCATTCAGGAATCATGAAATATTTTCCAGATCAAAAAGAAAGATCGAAGTATTATAAGTATAATTTTAATATGTGTATCATTATGTACTCTATTCATAAATATACTAATTAATATTTAGGATAAATGTAATGACTTTTTAAATTAGAATGTTTGTTTAATGCAATAAGAGATTTTTAATTATGATATATAGGGCTAACAAATGTATTATATTGATAGGGACATATTTTTCTTTATATTTTACTTGTTTGATATGCTATAAATAACTGTTCTTCACTTGATCATTGATTTAATATGATATATGTCCCATATTGTCAAATTATTTATTTGAACAGTTCTAATTACATCTATTGTATCTTCAAAATTGCATTTTTAAAAAGCTGCAGTTCTGACAGCTTAGTGGAAAATGTACTGATATGAAAATATATTCAAAACTGAAGATTTGTTTGAACAATTGTATTTATTAGCTCATAAAAGATAAAAATAAAACCCTAGGGTGAATTCTAGATTCTGTAAACAAACCTTAAATTATGACAATAAAGCCTTACTTTTCACTTAACATATTCAACATATTCAAAACATTAAAATAGTAACAGAAAGTTAAGTTGGTTTTCCCCCTACTCATTGAGATGACACAATTCACTTGCTTTTCCTCTAAATTAATACATTATTATTTTAAAATACTGCTACATTTAAGTATACTCATGAATCATATTATTTTTCAAGTGATTCAGGAGTCAGAAGAGAACTCTAAGCTTAGTCACTGAGCATTATAAATACAGACATACTCCATAATTAAGGATGTGAGTGTAATCTTTATAAACCCCAATATTTTTAAAAGTATTTTAAGTGGCTTCAGCACAGTTAAAAAGTTAGCATGTGGCCATGTGATTCATAGTAACAAATCAAACATGCATGGGCCAAAGATTTTGTGTTATGTTTTCTGGTAGTGTACATGGGAAAATTTCTATAATTTCCTCGAAGAGAAACCACCAAAATTTGGTACTTGGTTCTGAAAGAGTATTTTGCAGAAGTGTTCATATAGAGTTTAATAAATAATGTTCTCTACATATATAAAATGTAAATATACTACCAGTTTTTAGGCTTTTAATAATGAAAGCTGAGAGTCTACATCACTTAGGATCATGATCAGAAAACCCCAAAATGAACATGACTTAATTTTTTTTTTTTCTTATCTGTAAAAGGTGCTGAAGTTAAGCAGTAGTGTTGGTTGGTGACTCCATAAATATTTCCAGTACTCACATGCCTTTTATTTCTTTCCATACCATGACTAAGATATGGCCCTCATCCTCATAGCACAATATGACTACTAGAGCACCAGCCATCAGATCTAATTTCCAGCCAAAATGATGAAAGAAAGGCCAAAAAGAGGGGCTCCTCCCTGCTTCCTTTACGGACACTTTCTAGAGTCACAAAAGCATTTTTATTTAACATTATTTGCTGAAACTTAAGAACAAGGTCACAACTCACTTCAAGGAAAGCTAGCAAATCTAGATTTTTAGTTGAACATTTATCAATGGAAAAGAAAGGGGGAATGTGCTCCGGTAGTGACTGGCAGTGTCTACAACATAAAACCAGAATCCACTTCAGCAACATCAGTTCCATGGGAGACAAATGTGTTTGAAGGAGGCAGTTTTTAGGTAGTCTGGTTGAATCCAGAGATAAAAGCTATGTCTAGATCAGCAGTTTTCAGGTCAAGAACAATTTATTGAGTACCTACCTTGTTCTAGATAGTTGGGAACACAACAGGGAACTGAGGTCATTATTTCTGACCTTCTAGAATTTATAATCAATTTTTAGCAGTATAACTTAAAAAAAAAAAAAGCTAATCAAGAAACTCAGTACTCAATATGTAGACTTTAGAGAGAGTCTTCTGATAATTTGAGGATTCATTATTGAAGATTTTGCCACTAGTTATGTATGGAAACAACTATTATTCCATAAAAATACTCATCAATGAACTGATTATATATTTAATCCCTACACAAACATTTCTCCAAGTTTAACATTAATATCTGTATCTCCGTTTAACAAAGTAATGCCTTTATCAATTTCCCTTGCCTAGTATTATTTACATGTTACTATATAATGTAAGTAAATTGAAAAGTATAACATCTAAGCCTTGCAATAAATGCAAGATTTCATGAATTTGACATAGCTGCTGTTGGAGAAATGATCAAATTATATGCAAAACCATTGGAAAGGGAAAGTGATAACATGTTAGAGAATGCTTCTGCTGTTTCATAGTAACGGGGTTTAATTAACAGAAGTGAGTGAGTGATGACATGGCAAGGTCAATGCTCTTGAAAGAACTTTTATTACTCCTAGTTTCCAAGAGGAGGCCCACCATCCTTCACAGGGTCACATATGAAATTACCAGGTTTGGTCAGGAAGTAAAAGGAACAAGGGGATAGTATGGCCCAGAGATTCTGTATTGCAGTTTCTGAGAAAAATACAAGACACCACAGGGTAAAAAGCTTAGGATTAGTTATTATGAATAATTTTGGCGAGCTCTTGGCTATAGGGGTTGTCTCTGATACCTGGCCCTGGTGATTTAAGGCAGGGGAAATATTGGCTTGGCATGTGAAAGTTAGATAAAGAAGGTAGTTGAGGATATGAGCGTTGGCTTAGTTGTATCTGAGTCCCATTGGGCTGCTACAACAAAATACCATCAAGTGAGTACCGTATAAATAATGGAAATGCTTTTCTCATAGTTCTGGAGGCTGAGAAGTTGAAGATCAAGGAGCCAGCTGATTAGGAGTCTAGTAAATATTTGCTCTCTGCTTCATAGATGGGGCCCTCTGGCTATATCCTCAGACAGTTGAAGGGGCAGGCCAGCTCTCTGAGGACCTCTTTTTAAGGGCACTAATCACACTCAAGATGATTCTGCCCTCATGATATAATCATCTCCCAAAGGCCCCAACTCCTAATACCATTACTTTGGTAATCAGGCTTCAATATATGAATTTTAAGAGAACATAAATATTTAGACCATAACAACTGATTTGCATATGTAAGTGGTACTGGCTGACAAGGTGTTCACTATCTCCATGAATTAGCTAGCCATGAGAAGGGTAGTTTCTCCAAGATGAGCAAGGCCCGAAGATGTCAAAATATCAAAACGTATACAAAATAAAAACTTGATGAATACATACTACCACATCACACAGTCTTCATAGCTTTCTTTTCCACTTCACCCCAACAGTTAGTTTCAATTCTCATCCATGTCTGCATCTTCAGACCCTTATTTGTAAATAAGATGCCCCATAATGGTTATGATTAGTAAAACAAATTATAAAAAGAACTTGAGATTTAAAAAAAATACACACACAATAACAATGTATTTCAAATGCACCTCTGTAAACAAACAAATTACAAAATATGAAAATGCAATATGTTGGTCTAAAACCATATATATTAAATCACTGTCATATAAAACTATATTTTAGATTTAATTATAGCAATTTACATTGAAAAATTGTAGCACAGTTTTTGCTCAGAGATCAGATGGTAGCAAAAGTCTGCCTGAATGTATATATTTGTAGGTAGTCTTCTAGTTGCACCAAAACTGGGTTGCTAGTCTACCAAATTTGGACTGATTCATGAACATAGCTCGTTTATTTTATTTTATTTTTTTCCCTAACACTACACAATAGAGTAGTGTTTCTGAAAGCATGGTTCTAAGAACAGCAGCATTGGCATCACTTGGGATCTTATTGTCAGTGCAAATTTTCAGGCCTCACCCCAAAACCCAATGGATCAGAAACTCAAGGATAGGGCCTATGAATCTGTTTTTAAAAATCTTTAGCTGATTCTAATACATGCCAAAATTTGAACACATCTGAAATGGGGAAAGAGAAATATAGATCGATATCATTTTTTTATATAATAAGCAATCACAAATGAACTTTAAGCTCCTGAAAATATGTTATATAAGGGATTTGAGAAATTTGAAGTAAACTTGAAGAAGTTGAATGAACTCATCACAGGTAAAGCACTTGCAATTGAAGGGAGAAGATAGTTTGTTCAAGAACCAAGTGAAGGCTACTGTTACCAGATTCCATACATTATTCCTCTGTAGAGTTACAAGCTACACTGTAATGGAAGAAGAAATCTTTTTGCCTGTACCTCTCTAACCGTCAACAGCTTGTGAATATTCAGAAAATATTTAGATATGTGATTTAACTTAGCATTTTGGTAAGATGTTAGAAACTTGCATAAGGTATACACTGAGGTGCTTCCTAAGGTCATGATGAAAGTGTTTTGAGAAATCTAGCTCACCTAACACCAATGGTTCAGATCATATTTCCATACAGATGTGTCCTGGCATCTGAGCACTTTGAACTTGGAATGTAGGGTAAAAGCAAAACAAACCAAAAACGGTGTTTGATATTCATACTCAAACTAAAATGCTCAATAATGTTATGAGAATTAGATGATGTATTCATTGTTGATCAGATCTGAATCTAATAGAATCTTAGATTCTGAAGAAGTGTAGAGACATTTGGCAGAAATGATGTGAAAATGTAATGATTTTAGAAGTGATTCACAGATGTTGGTGAATAGGAATCATACTTTTACTATCTCTGGCCATCTTTGAGTGACAATATAAGAATATGTCAGAATTATTCTTTACTCTATCAATGTATCTCTGTTTCAAGAAAAGTCTTCTGTGGTAGATGTGAACTGTGACTATCAAATGGGCACAATCTCCCTGGAATCTTGGACACAAAATGTGACCTTAGCATTTCTACCTGTGTATCTAAGTTCTGGATAATGTGTCTGTATGAAAATAGGCTGTTTTTTTAGTGCTGCCATAATAAAAGCAGAAGGCCATCATTAGTGGTGTTATATAGGATGAGATTTGAAACAAGGTATATTTTCTGAGTTCTTAAAAAGGGTAGGCCGGACACAATGGCTCACGCCTGTAACCCCAACACTTTGGGAGGCTAAGGTGGGTGGATCACCTGCAGTCAGGAGTTCGAGACCAGCCTGATCAACATGGAGAAACCCCGTCTCCACTAAAAATACAAAGTTAGCCGGGTATGGTGATGAATGCCTGTAATCCCAGCTACTCGGTAGGCTGAGGCAGGAGAATTGCTTGAACCCGGGAGGCGGAGGTTGCAGTAAGCTGAGATATCGCCATTGCACTCCAGCCTGGGCAACAAGAGCGAAACTCCATCTCAAAAAAAAAAAGAAAAGAAAAAGAAAAAGTAGCATGCTAAACAAGAGTATTTGCACTGAATTGCTGATAATTAGTGATGATGACATCTATAAGTTTGTCACTGTCTATATTAGATTAATTTAAATCCTTTTTAGGCAATAAAAATTATATGTTTGAAACCTTAGCAGGTTATATATCAACATTAGCAATCAAGATTGTACCTCTCTGCATTATATATACAAATTTCTGATTATATGTAGATTACTATTAGAAAATACCTAACATCCACTGCTCAACATGTAGATGAGTGTATATGTATTCAATAAGGATTATTTTTATACTTTGTTTTGTTTAGTTGCTAATAAAGTTTGCAAAGCTACATTCTTTCATTTATTTCTCATAGTATTATTTCTCATTAGCATATTAGCTCTTCCGTTAAATGGTGGAAACTAGACCACAGTTAAAAAGTAACTAATTCTGTACTCAAATTTAAGTTGGAGTTATTTGTTAATGTTAGGTAGGGTAGCATATCTTAATTAATATGGACATTCAAATTTTGGGTATTATAAGGTGACTCTCTAAAGTTTTCTGAGCTAAATGTATTCTAATTGCTGATTAATTCCTGAAACTGTGCTTCTCTTACAGTGTTTCAAGATGGTTTAGAATGATAACTTCATAAATATTGAGTAGTAAATTACTTCCTAATGAAATGGAGTGATAATTACTTTTGAATAGTGGTAGACAAGGGTCAGTAGGAGGGTATTTATTTCTTCATGGACAAATTTTGCCACTCTAGGCAGACATCAAACTAAAGTTTCTGCAGAGAGTGATGACTCATACATTTTGTGTTTTCTGATGACAGGAGTTGGCAGTTTTTTAACACTTAAAGAGGAATTACAGAGTTTACGCTTTCAGACCAAACGCTTGATAATTTGGTTAAAAATTTACAAACTAAATGCACTGCCCTTTGACCATTTTGGCAGAGTGGGATAAATTTGTTAAGAGTATTTTGACCAATACAAATGCATTCATTAATGGTCCTTCATTTCAGCAATGTAAATGCTGAAATGTAGAGTTTAAAGGATATCTGTTGATTATGATAAAATAGGTAACCAAAAATATGTACATGCTTAATAAAATACGAGTGGTAAGTCTGCACTTTTAGAATTCTTGTAAAATATCTATATTTTTCCTATCATCAAAACCAATACTAATCAGAGAGCATTATTAGATTTTTTTTTTTTTTAAGTTAGAGTCTCACTCTGTCACCAAGTCTGGAGTGTAGTGACAATCATAGCTCACTATAATCTGGAGCTCCTGGGCTCAAGTGATTCTCCTCCCACAGCCTTCTGAGTAGCTAGGAGCCCAGGCATGCACTACCATACCTGGTTAATTTTATATGTATATATATTTTGTAGAGACAAAGTCTCTTTAGATGGCCCAGACTTGTCTTGACCTCTTGACCTTAAAGGGTTCTCCCACCTTCACCTCCCAAAGTGCTGGAGTTACATGAGCCACTGTGTCTGGCCCTATTAGAATTTTTTTAGACCATAACAATGTATTTGATAAACTGTAAAATAGGTTAAGAGTTAACGTGTGATGAACAGAATATGGTAGTATCAGATATGGTTCAAGTTATGTGATCTCTGAGGATCTGAAAAATAAACTATCAGTGGAGATCAGCAGTTAAGACAAGATCAAGGATTTGAGTTCTGCTCATGAACCATGGAACTCTGAGCTAGAAGGAGCCACAAGAAACTCTCTGCTATAGGTCACTGTCAGGAGAAGCATTTATTTTTACTATTTTACAGCTGAAGTAACTAACATCCAGTTAAGCTTTAATTTGCCCAGGTACCTGTAGTTCATATACAGTAGAAGCAGTGAAAAATGAAGAGAAAGGAAAATACCTTATAGTCAGGACCTATATTACTTAACAAATAGTGTTTCAGAATCCTGATGGTAACCATGTGGTACAGATGTCAATAATCCCTATTTTTTGGAATGAACAAAAAATGAACTAAAAGTTTAAAATAATCATTCAGCCAGTGTATTCATTTTCTGGTCTGCCACAACCACATGCCACAAACTGAGTGCCTTAAATAACATAAATTTATTTTCTCACTGTTCTTGAGGGTAAAGCCCATGATCAAGGTGTTGGTAGAGCCATATTCCCTCTGAAGGCACTAGGAAAGATTTATTTTAAGCCTCCCTCCTAGCTTCTAGTAGTTTCTTGGCTTATGACAGCATAACTCTGATCTCCACATAGTGATCTCCTGTGTGCATGTTTGTGTCCAAATGTCCCCTCCTTATAAGAAAATCAGTCATACTGCATTAGGAGCTCACCTTTTTGCAGTATGACCTCATCTTAACTAATTATATCTGTAATGACCCTATTTCCAATAAAGTCACTGGCTTAGTCTATTTATTTTGCTGTAAAAACTATGTGAGGCTGGGTAATTTATAAAGAAAAGGGATTTATTTGGCTCATGATTCTGCAGACTGTGCAAAAACATGGCACTTGCATCTGCATGTAGTGAGAACCTCAAGCTCTTTTCACTCACAGTGGAAGATGAAGAGGAACTGATGTGTACAGACATCACATGACCAAAGAAGTAGGAGAGAGAGGGAAGGGAGATGCCATGTTCTTTTTAAAGAATCCGCTCTCATAGGAACTAATACAGTGAGAACTCACTCATGACCTTGAGGATAGCACCAAGCCATTCATGAAAGACCTGTCCCCATGACTTGAACACCTCCCATCAGGTCCCACTTCCAACACTGGATACCAAATTTCACAATGAGATTTGGGAAACAAACATCCGAACAATAGCAGTCACATTCTGAGGTACTGGCAGTTAGGATTTCAACATAGGAGTTTTTGGGGAACATAGTGCAATTAGCATTTAATTGTAAATTTTTCTGGCTCCACATTTTACATTTAATGGTAGAAAGAAACATTTTGTTTTGTAAGAGGCCATTGAATGTGGTGTTTCAATTTTTCATAAATTAGAAAAGGGAGGGAAGAAAATATTGTAATGAACAATTTGTTGGAAAAAATTATGTAAGTTTTATAATATCAAATGAGGGATTTTGCTTTTTTATGTTGTTGGTAGGTAGGGATAAGTTTTAGTAGGACAAGGTGATAGAGTGAGCTCTATCACACTATCATTAACTGCTAGTAATATGCAATATGGACTAAAGGAAAGAAAAAATGATTGTAAAGAAGATGAGTTTAGAGGCTATAACTAAAATATAAGCCTGAGTCTATAGGCCCCAAAAGAGGCAATATAGTAAGGATGTGAACCTAAGTCAGGCAAGACCACTTTGGAAAAATGTATTTGATAAGATTTGGTCTTTAATTGCATATGGATATAGAAGAACCAGGAATGATAGAGTTTCATGCATGGACAACTAAGCAAAATGGTAATCTGCATATACAGTAAGGAGATAGTACTTTTTGTTTTAATTTTTGACTCTATTTCTGGATCTCCCCTCATTGTTTTAATACAATAAATTTATTTGCTACTTCACTTGGTCTTCATAAATAGCATTGGTTATAAATTCCTTATGAAAACCGTAAAAAGAGATTTCCTGTTGAAAAAAATATGGTGTTTTGTGCAAGTAAATCAATATGCATGAGGATAGACAAAGCTTTATCCATATGATGTATCTTGGAATAGTGTTAGAGAATTAGATTTCCGCAAATGCCACACTACATTCCTGTGATAAACACCTCCATTAGATCCTCATACCCACTTTGGTTCTAAGTTGAAACTATTGATTTAATGTTTCTTAAGTTACTGGAAACCTAGGATATTTTTGCTGTCTTATCTGATCATGTTGGCATTACTGTGAGCTAGTCAGCTGTCACATCATCACATCTGAAACATATTTTATCAGTCTGTTATACAGTATACAATTTACATGGTATCCATTACCAATCCTGAGCCTAGAAAATGAAGCCAAGCCTTGCATCTCATAGGAAATAATATTTTCTAAATCAATTCAGAAGATTTCAGTTCCAAAAATATTAGATATAGTTGGAGGGTTTTTATAGAAGTGAGGGATTGAAGTGAAGGATTGATTTTTTGAAGGTGGTTTTAAATAAGCATAGTTTTTTAAAAAGTGTATATATGGAAAGCTGGGAGGAATTTTTCAAAAGTCGGTAAAACCAAAAAAAGCTGGGTCATACATAGGAAAAATGTCTAAAGCTCGAGACAGATATAGGTATCATATTCTGCATATACAAATATATTTTCATTGCTGTTCTAGATTAGTGGCTCTCAACACTGTCTGCACATTTGAATCAGTTGGGGAGCTTTTAAAAACAATACTGATGGCTGGCTCTGTTTCCAGTAAATTTGATTGGATTGGTCTGGGGTACATGGGACCGAGATATCGGTATTGTTGACCTCTGTGGAAGTGAATCGATTTGCAGTCAGAGGTGAAAAGCACTCCCCTAGAGCTTTGTCAACTTTGAAATTGCTTTGTTAGAGCCATTACAGAATCCTGTTCACTGTTCAGAAATTCATATATTACGGTGAATAAAAATATGAGCATTTACATATGCATTATACATAAATACCACTTTCTATAATATTTTACCCAACGTTTCTTTTCCTTGTAATGAACAGAAACTAATTGAAAAAAAAAAAAAAAAAAAAAAAAACCTTGATATTTAGCTTTGTGGCACAAAGAAGCACAAAAATGATGAATATTTTCAATTTACATTCCTGTATATTTAGTCTTCATTCATTTGGTAAATTATTATTGAGTACAGCTGTATGCCAGGCACTAGTGTTATTGCTGTTGTAGAGCAGCAAATAAAAGAGACAATTTTCCTTGCTTTCATGGAGCTTACATTCTAGTAGTAGAGATTTAAAATTCATTTGTCTTTTGATATTCTTTAGAGGCATTTTCTTTGTTTTCTTGGGGGTTACCTATTGATTTTTCATTTTCTCTAATGATAGAAAATTCCTTTTAAAATAAATGTTTAAATATTACTATAGATTCTTCAAAAATATGTAAAATAATTAATAATCCAGGTAATATCTTGATATGTCAAAATTATGAAAATGTTACATAAATGATTTATTAAAACATATTCTTTAGAGGCATTTAAATTTTTTCATTTGACATATGTTTTATTTAAATTTTATGTAACAACATTAGCTACCATTCAAGTACAATCAGATGTGTCCTGCATCTTATTCTGAAACTCATCACCCTATGTACAGAACAACAAAAAGCTGGAAGACAGATAAAGGAGAAAGAAGCCAGAAGAGAATAAGCAATTAAAATACGCTTCTGTATGGAGATGGAAGTGATAAAAGCTGTCCTTGAGAATATGGAATAGAGTATGGAACACAAGCCTTACTGTTCACTTGAGAGAACATGCATATAATGATCTTTACTATTAGTTAGTATTATGTTTGAAAACATTAATATTCATCTTAAGTTGCATGTGTTAACATTATTATATGTGTTAGCACACGACTGAATAAAACTTTTAGGAAAGGTAATGTTTGTATGAATACAATCTTCTGATCTTGATTGTTTGAAAATTCATAGGAATTTTCAGAGGAGATCTGGATCATTCAAAAGCAATTAAGATTAAAATTGACATTAATAAATACAAATTATAAAATAAATCATAGTTTACTGTTTTATTCTGCTAAGCAATAACTCCATGATTTAAATGACATAGCTTCCTAGTAGTGAGCCATTAGAGCAATTACTTTTGATATCTAGTGACCCATTAAAACGTAGCTGAAGGTTTAATAAAATACACAGGTGACTCTGAGATATTGCAATGAATATGGTCTAAATTAAGAACAATTAGGATTTAGGATTTTATTGTTTCTATATTTAGTACTCTGAGAACCACCTTTAAACTCGTTGAGTTTTACCTACACACAGCTGAAGACTGAATTTTCTGTTGTTGTAGAGTAAGTTCTGGGAGAAAAGTGAGGATCAATTATGATAAGATCATTGTTGATTTGAAGCAATGTAATTTCTTGAGTTTACTAACAAGGAATCTCTCAGGAACATTTTCTTGTCTGTTTCCAAGTCCAGTAAATATTTTAAACTCACAAGGTAATATTCTTTTGTGCGGGTATAGATAATATCTATTATTAGGTAAGATGTTGTTTTTGTGCATTTTTATTTATCACATTTCTATTCATGCTAACTCAACATATTTTTACAGTTATTTTAGCAGAAATAGAATTTATTTCAGAGACCTGATTTTATCATTTTTGTTTCATTTCTTTCAGATTATTCCTTGACTTTATAAATACCTTCATCAATTTTCTAATGACCCTAAAATAATAATCAACTTTTTCAAAATTTTCTTTTCTTAGAAAAAAATGATATTAAAATATGGAAATTTGTGATAATTTGCTGTTTAAAAACTGAATAAAATGTATGGATTGCATATACTATTAGTCAATTTTGGAATGACAGTTAAATATATCAAATCTAGTCATCCATGTGTCTAAGTATCACATTACAGAGAAATATATTTTTAAACACAGAACTGTGTGAATAACAGTGTGTTTTTTTAGATGGAAATGTAGAGAAGCATTAAGTGAACCATTCCATCTTATTTTGTTGACTAGAAAGTGTTGGAGCTCTGGGGCTTGATACCTTGTCTTCTGCTTTCTTTTAGTCCTCTCTACCAGAGAGGGAGATTAGAATAGAGCACATCAAGAATCTGGAGGAGCTTCACAAAATAAAAACGTCTGTGTTCCCTACCTACAGAAAAATCAATATCTGGGGTCATTGAGGGTGTAGTTCAAACAAACTTATTTTGGAAAAGATAAATGCTCCCTCACCTTTCTCAGTAAGAATTCCTGTGAAATGCAATAGTAAGAGCCACAGAAAAGAAAAAATAAGTAAATTAAGAGAAGTTCAGAGAAAGAGTTAAAAGGATTCAAAGGGGGAAAATGAGGATTTATCACTGGAAATATAGAAACATACATTCATTCCTTCACCATGCTCCTCCTCATTATGAGTCAGAAAGAGTGTTTGATGCTGGCAACACAGGGGTGAGCAAAACCAGATTGAATACCTGGTACTCATGGAGTCTCTCTTCAAGTGAGTGAGACATTCTTTACCCAAATAAATAACAAGTATAAAATTGTAATTGAAATAAACATTATCAAAGGAAGGTTTACATGGTATGAGAAACTAAGACAGGGGAATTGCCCAAGTCATGGAGATGACAGGAAGCTTCTTAGGGGAGGTGGCTCAAGTGGCCTATGTGGAAAAAACATTTCTGCTAAAAATGTTTGTCTCTATAGGTAATTTTTAGGATATAGAAAACATGTAAGCTATTGCTATTAAGAGTTAGAAAGATGTAGAATTAAAAAATAATAATAAGTAAAACAGCTTCCCAGGATTATGAAAACACAGTACCACAAATTAAGTGGCTTAAAACACAGGAATTGATTCTATCACACTCCTTCAGGATAGAAGTCTGAAATCAAGGTGTTCACGGGTCCATGCTCTTTGAAGACTCTAGGGAAGCCTTCCATGCCTTTCTCTTAACTTCCAGCATTACAAGTACAGTCTGTGACATTCCTTGGAACACTTCAGTCTCTGGGATGCATCATCACATTTCTATTCTCTCTGTGTGCCTATGTCTCAATTTCTCTCTTCTTATAGGGCATCAATCATTTTAGATCAAGGGCCCACCCTACCACAGTACGATCTCATCTTCACTTGCTTACATCTGCAAAGACCCTATTTCCAAATCCAGTCACATTCACAGCTTCTGGATAGACATGAATTTCCAGGTGTGCTGGGGAAAGGTGACACTGTTCAACTCAATACAATGTGAAACAGAAAGTGGCTAAAATAGCAGGTCAGTATCCAGTCTGTTACCTGGGTGTCATTATAACTGAAAATAGTATTGGCTTGATGTTTGTGAAGACTTGATTCCAATCATGTATGGATTAATAAAGGGTGGCAGAGGGGTGTGAGGATTTTCCGAGAAAGTGGGAAAAACTGTCCTGGGCATGAAACCAGAAGCCACGGTTCACTTACTATTCATGTCTCCATGGCATTTCAAATCTTTAAACATTCTTAACACTTTAAATATAGCAACCAGAAATCCAAATGTATAACTGATTTTTAGTCAGCAGTAATGATTATTTTTTTGAATAATTACCTCATACACATTTATCGTATTTTCCTACCACTTACATTTCTGAATTTTATTAGCATTGTATGTCTTGTCCCTTCTATAAATTAAACTCTTTTATTCTTTTAGGGGTCAACAAAACAGTATCATAAAATTCAAATGACCACTGAGCAATATGTAAGAGTATAGTAAAAATGAGTGGTAATAGAGACCAGTTAACTAGAATTTCTTCTATAAAGAAGAAAATCTGTGATTTCACTAATCTTAGTGTATTTCAGTTTGGAAATTCTCAATTTTTTAATTTAGAGGTATATATTATTTTTAATATATTTTTCAAAGAATTAGATTTGCAATTTATCTTGTGTACAACATATTTGTTTTATTATCTGCTTAAGTTGGTCAACTGCTCTCTTCATAGTTTCTTTGTAACAGTCATCCCTTGTCAATGGTAAGCACTATATAAAAGTTGTTTTTGTAGTAACCCCATGGAAACGGAAAGATCACTGTGAATGGTGATTCTTTGCCTATTAGTGCTTCAGGGTTTAGAAGGCCATGTTTACCCTATGTTATCTCATTTATTTATTCTGGCCATTTAGAGACAGTAAAAAGGCAGAAGATATAAAATAAAAACAACTAGAAAAATAATAGCAAAAAAGATGAGAAAACATGATACCTGAGACTATAAAATTTGGTTTTTAATTGGTACTTCCCAGAAACTTTCAAGTAATTTACACAATGTAGACTAATCTACACAGCTACACCAATTGCTCAAAAACTAAAGGCATCAGGTAGATTATTATTTATTTCTCCAATGCTGTAATGGAAATAATTTCCTTAATATCATAAACCCATTTATTTGTTTTATTAGTTTAAAAAATTTAAAACTTATAGCACAAAAATCAAGCTGATCACTTTAAAGAATTCAGCCTTTTTCTCTATAAACAGGAAAACTTCTGCCAACCATTTCTCCTATTGAACAAGCACATCATTCACTTAGGGAAAGTTGTTTGGGTTTGCTTTTCTGCTCTTTTGTGTTGATGAATTGCAGGTTTTTCAGAACCCATATTTTCATCACATAATTTTCTGACCTCAATTATACTTCTCAGAATACTACAGGTAATGAGTAATGGAATTGTTCATAATGCTTTTAAAGTTACTTTTAAATAATGAGATAAAAATATATTATAGAATTTTCTACCAGAACATCTTGCATTTATCAAGGTTAGATATCAATTGGAATTTCTTAAATCTATGCCTTAAACCTTAACTTTTGAATTGCTTTTATGCTATTACCAAAAAAAAAAAAAAAAAAAAAAAATGAAATTATAGAAATTCAGTGATTTGTTTCAAGAACGAATAACACACTCCCTCTGGATTGGGTAAGTAATCCAGACAAGAGACAGTAATGTATGATTATTAGTAATGTATAAAAAATAATGAACTGGAGACAGTTTCACTTACTCTGTGTCTAAGGATAAGGAGAGTCAGAAAAATTGGGAAGGAAGAGGAACACAGATAATGGAGTTGTTTCTCACACCAGGGTACATAGCAAGTAATTTTCTTCAAGTTAAGATCTACTGAATTTTAAGAAAGCTAAATGTTATATTATAGATTAAAGTAGGATTTGCCAACAGACTTAAGTTGTATACAAATACAACATGGCAAATCTTTCTTTAATCTACTAATTCAATTTACTTATAGTTCCACTATTTTTCTAAAAATGTACTGAATTGACTCGGCGTGGTGGCTCACGCCTGTAATCCCACCACTTTGGGAGGATGAGGCGAGCAGATCATGAGGTCAGGAGATCGAGACCATCCTGGCTAACACGGTGGAAACCCGTCTCTACTAAAAATAGAAAAATTAGCCGGGTGCGGTGGCGGGCGCATGTACTTCCAGCTACTCGGGAGGCTGAGGCAGGAGAATGGCGTGAACCCGGAAAATAGAAAAATTAGCCGGGTGCGGTGGCGGGCTCATGTAGTTCCAGCTACTCGGGAGGCTGAGGTGGGAGAATGGCGTGAACCCGGGAGGCCGAGCTTGCAGTGAGCCGAGATCGCGCCACTGCACTCCAGCCTGGGCGACAGAGCGATACTCCGTCTAAAAAAAAAAAAAAAAAAAAAAAGACTGAATTAAAGTCAGGTCACATTGAATGCTTTCAGAGTTGCCTACTTGAGCACTGCTGCTCCTACTTCTTGAGTTGTATTCCTACCAAATACCCACCTTATTGAAAACCAGCAGAGCCTTGATAATTTTCTTTTATTTCAACCGTTTTGGGGGTTCAGTGGTTTTTGGTTACATGGTTAAGTTCTTTTGTGGTGACATCTGAGATTTTAGTGCACCAGTCACCCAATAAGTGCGCACTGTACCCGATATGTAGTCTTTATCCCTCAACACCTTCCCAAATTTGCCCCCCAAGTCCCCAAATTTTATTATGTTATTCTTATGCCTTTGTGTCCTCATAGCTTAGCTTCCACTTGTAAGTGAGAACATACAATATTTGGCTTTCCATTCCTAAGTTGCTTAGAATAATGGCCTCCAGCTCCATCCAAGTTGCTGAAAAAGACAGTTTGCTCCTTTTTATGGCTGAGTAGTATTCCAAGGTGTATACACACACACACACACACACACACACACATACATATATATATTATCTACTCGGTCCATGGACACTTAGATTGGTTTCATAGCTTTGCAATTGAGAATTGTGCAGCTATAAACATGTGTGTGCATGTGTCTTTTTCATATAATGACTTCTTTTCGTTTGGATAGATATATAGTAGCGGGATTGCTGGATTGGTAGTTCTACTTTTAGTTCTTTAAGAAATCTCCATACTGTTTTCCATCAGTGTTGCTAATTTACATTCCCACCAGCAGTGTAAAAGTGTTCCCTTTCATTACATCCATGCCAACATCTATTGTTTTTTTGACTTTTTAATTATGAGGCTTCATTATTAAAAGAGTTCATTCCAAGGTGTTTTTTATTTATTGTTTTGATTTGTGCCCTCGAGCATTAATGGCAGACAGATAAAGATTGCAAATCCTTAAAGAAGAAGACAAATGGATATTAAAACAGCAAAAAGAGAAAACGCTAAATTGTGAAGAAGGTTAAAAGACAAGAGAAGGGGCAGGCACGGTCGCTCATGCCTGTAATCCTAGCATTTTGGGAGGCCAAGGCGGGTGGATCACCTGAGATCAGGAGTTCAAGACCAGCCTGGCCAACATGGTGAAACTCTGTCTCTACTAGAAATACAAAAATTAGCCAGGTGTGGTGGTGGTCACCTATAATTCCAGTTACTCAGGAGGCTGAGGCAGGAAAATCGCTTGAACCTGGGGAAGCAGAGGTTGTAGTGAGCTGAGATTGTTCCACTTTACTCCAGCCTGGGTGAAAGAGCGAAACTCTGTCTCAAAAAAACAAAAACCAGCAAAGAGGCCGGGCGCGGTGGCTCACACCTGTAATCCCAGCACTTTGGGAGGCCGAGACGGGTGGATCACGAGGTCAGGAGATCGAGACCATCCTGGCTAACACGGTGAAACCCCGTCTCTACTAAAAAATACAAAAAACTAGCTGGGCGAGGTGGCAGGCGCCTGTAGTCCCAGTTACTCCGGAGGCTGAGGCAGGAGAATGGCATGAACCCGGGTGGCGGAGCTTGCAGTGAGCTGAGATCGGGCCACTGCACTCCAGCCTGGGCCACAGAGTGAGACTCCGTCTCAAAAAAAAAAAAAAAGCAAACAACAGCAACAACAACAACAACATGAGGGTGATATAAATGTAAACCAAAGAAGAAATAAAAGAGTAAACAAAAAAGATGGTGAAGTTTGGTGACAACAGGGACAGTTTATTTAATCATGTTTCCTTAGATTAAGATTTCCTTCATGTTTTTTACTGTTACATCATTAAAGTTCCAGTCAATGAGAATGACATTATCCTGACACTTCTTTTATTGTTATTTCTAATCTTCTACAAAAGTGAAAGGATATCTGGACATTGCAAATTACTTAATTTATTTTCTATAATAATAATAGCTAACATTTATCTAGCACTACCTCTATGTTAGGCAACACGCTTTGTGCATTATATGAGTTCATTTGATCCTCACAACAATCTACAAGGATGTCCTATTATAATCTCATTTTACCATTGGGGAATCTGAGGCAGCCAAACATTGTGACCTATTCACTGGAAGCTCATATTCCCATCACACCAAACATATACAGATATTGGTTTTATTGTAAACCTCAAATTTCAGAGAACACATTATTTTAGATTTTATTTGTCTTCTGGGCCAAACACTTCTTAAACTCAAGTTCAAGAAGAGAAAAGACTCCCTCAAGAGTCTGCAGTAGATAGACTGACGGAAAATAAATCCTGAAGCTTAATTTAAGTTTTCTGATCTGCAGTTCATTGCCCTCCATCACTAAATTTTGGGGCAGGTCAGTAGAACCTTAATCAAACCCTTGATACATTTTAAATTCATGTTCAAATCCATACAACCATTGCATATTTTCAGCTTTCAAATTTTCACATGAATCCTGGAAGTAATCTGCATGTTGAGTCAGATTCTTTTATAGTACCTTAAAGTGAGCCATTGTTTCAGCACATAGGAAACTCATCTTAGGCCAAAATTTTTCCCATTTCTGACAGCACACATCTATATTTTTAAGAATAACTTGCTCCATTCCAAGCAAAACCTATATTTTAATCTATTTGCATATGTAGGTCATGGCTAAAACCCAGTTTATAGTAGTATCATTAAAATGTATCTGCTTCTGTTAGCAGTAGTGAAGAATAATAATCTATTAGAAGAATTAAAACTATTTATCAACCTTAAAAATATTGAAATTTTATCAGAAAATCTCATATCTGTAGCATTATCCTGGCTGAGAAATATAAAGATGTTATGATGACTGTGAAAGACTAAAACATGCAATTAAAATTTTAAAAATAAAAATGTAAACACAATTGTTATTGATACATTTATTACTGGTTTTCAAGTATTTAGGTGGCACTGTTAATATTTCTTTATTTAGAAGTGGAACAAAATAACATTGTTAATAATGCATCTGCTCTATTTTGTATCTAGGAATTTAACATAAATGTAAAATATTTTTCCCTAGTCCATTGGTCTCGCATTATAAAAGTTTTCCAAAATTAAGTTTACTTTTTTAACATTTAAAAGCAGGCTAATGACAGCAGCTAGTAGGGGGAAAATTATATGTATAAAAGGTGAATTTTTTTAGTTTCGTCTATAAATATTTATTTTTAGAATTGTCTTTCTATAATGTGCATGCTTTTCTTAAGAAATCTTGGCATTGGCCTTGACATTTATTAGATTTATTTGAATTGTATTACATTTTGTGTACTCCAATTTACTGAAGAAAGCATATCTCTTACAGTGCTTTTCATAAATGCATCAGTTATTCATAGGCTAAATCCTTAATTAGTGCCACTGTCCACATTATTCTCCAATATTAAAACAGTATGATACCTTTATCAAAATAGCAAAGAATTTAATTGAGGGTAAGATTTGTTTGTGGAATGCTAAATACAGTTGGAAGTCCTGAATTGTACCTGATAAGTAGTTGCAGTAGCATTGGCTAATTAACTACTGAAAGTGCATATGTAATGTTAACTGAGACTGTTCAAACTTTGGACACAGACATTTTTCAATATTAAAATTATTAGACTTTACATATATTTATAAACATACAGATGAACATATATATAAAAGTTTTGCTTTGTGGGTTTTATTAGACTTTGCAGGCAGATACAAAAATACTTTCTCACTCCAAATGGAGAACTTCTAGTTTTAGACTTAATTACCTTTTCTTGGTGTGCCAAATAAGTATATTTGAAAAAAAGTAATAATAGTAAATTAGCTTTTAACTAAGAAATCAGAAGGATCTAGTGTCTATTAAAAGAAATGTAAATTACTTCTCCAGTTCACTGATCTGCCTTAAATCTAAAATGTAAACAAACTTCAGCTTGTAGCTCAGTTCAATTTAGCATTCATTTATTGACCACCTCTTATGAACCAGGTTCTTTGTTAGGCTCTGGAGACAAAAAGATAAATAAGACGTGATTCTTGTCCTTGAGGAGCATTCAGTTCATCAAAGAAAGACCGATCAATAATTGCATAATGTCAATACAGTGTGGTACTGCAATAGAAGTATATGCAAGTCTGTGCTTAGCCCAAATATACCATATGATTCTTTTTGAAACTTTGCTAATATTCCATAGAGCAGGGGTTGTCAACCTTTTCTGTAAAGGGCCAGATAGTAAATATTTTCAACTTCTTTGGCCAAACAATTTCTGTCACGAGTACTCACCTCTTTCATTGTGGTTCAAGAGTAGCCATGCATGATAAATAAAAGAATTAGCATGGTGAATCCATACTAACCTACAGTGTATGGCAACCAAATAATTGGTGCCTGCTACTAGGACTGGACCTTTACCCTATTTACCCTTTCCATCACACATACTTTATTCTTTCTTCCCTACTCTCTGTTTTCATCTCATTCTTTTTTCTTTCCTATGCTGATTTGAAGCTGGAATCCATAGTCTTAATTAGTCATGTTTAAAGTACTAAAATCAGATTTCAGTCACTTACTTTATAAGAACTGTGCATCAATAATAATAGCTACCATTTAAAAACGTTTTTGTATGCAGAGCATGCTCAAGTATATTATAACTCACTTAATCCTTAAAACTACCATGAGAGGTAAATATTATTTTCAATTTACATGTATAGAAACTTGACCTTAGAGAGGGCAAGTGGTTTGTTGAAGACTGCACAGCTGGCAGAAGACAAGAAGCAATATGTTAATTGTACTATATCACAGAAATGACCTTTAAAACACTGCAGCATGCGCAGAAAACTCGAGTCTCATTCATGGGATCAATAGCTAGGGTGGCCAATTAACCTGTCCTGGTTTGTTTGTAAGTGAGGGGTTTCCAAGACAGGAGACTTTCAGTGCTAAAATGAGGAAGGTTCCAGGCCAACCAGGACAATTTGGTCACTATGTCAGTAGCCCCCCAGCTCATTGATTCCAGTGTTTTTCACATTTGAATGTTCATAAGAATTACTTGCAGATCTTGTGAGCAAAATCCTGATTCAGACTCTGATTCAGTAGGTCTATATGGAGCCTGAGAATCAGTCTTTCTGACAAACTCTTAGGTAATGCTAATGCTGCTCATCTGTTTACATTTTGAATAGCAAAGTATCCTTGCCCAATCTTGGGGCTCACTCCAGATCGCATGAATCAGAATCTGCATTTTAACATAATTTCCCAGGTGATTCACACATTCATGTTTAAAGAGCTCTATTCTGTTCCGCTACTGATTGGTGTACAGTAATCTTCATTTGGGCGTGTTTTTCTTGGTTTAAATGGGCTTTCCTAATATGGAGATAAAGCTGAATAACTCCTTTTGCCAATCTGAGTTATTTCATTCTTCTGGGAGTCCAGATAACTCTTTTCTTGAACATTTACTTATCTGTTCATTCCTTATTTTTCCTAATCCCCTGGAACTTTCTTGAACTCCATTATGTAAGCTCAGTCTCGGGTGTTCATTTCAGTGCCTATTATTCTGCAAAAGAAAATTATTCCACGTGAAAAAAATCAGATGCTCAGTAATTTATTTTCAACTGTAAATTTGTTCATCAGAACATAGTACAGGTTGAGCATCCTAAGCTGAAAACCCAAAATCCAAAACTTTTTGAGTGCCAAGGTGATTCTACAAGTGGAAAATTACACACCTGCCCTCATGTATTATGTTACAGTCAAAACACATGCCTACAACATAGTTTCTTCAGTGGGTCGCTAAGAAAAAAATAGACTCTTCCAGTCTCCTTCAGCTACAAAGTATCTTTTCTGTGCACACTTAAATTTCCTTATGCAATCATGCCCAAAATAGGTAATAAAATGGCATGTGTGCAGGCCAGATGCACTAAGGGCAGGTTTCCTATGATGCCCCATGTGGAACCAAGACCTATGTGCATTGCCCATTACCCACTGTTTAGGTAATTTTGTTGTTGTTGTTGTCATTTTTGCTTATTCCCTGCTCTGTGTGTAAAGATATTGTTCAAAATGTCACAAAGACCTGCCGATACCCCTATGGGCAACAGTGACAAGGAAAAGAAGCAGCATTTATTTCATATATAGCACAGAAAGTCAGAAACTGGACAGTGATGGCGCAAGTGAGAAACATCTTATGGAAGATTATATTGTTTGAATGACCACTGTATGTGACCTAAAAAGCAGAAGGATGAGCTGTTGAAGTTCCATAATAAAAGTGATGAAGATAAGTTAATGAAAAATAGAAAAACACTCCTTAAAGCTAAAAATAAAGATCTCTATTGTGTATTGAAAGAGCAAATCCATCACCGTTGCAGTGAACACATGCCACTTAATGGTATGCTGGTCATGCAACAAGCAAATATCTCTCACAATGAGCTGAAAATTGAAGGGAACTGTGAATATTCAACAGGCTGGTTGCAGAAATTTAAGAAAAGACACAGCTTAAATATTTAAAGATTTGTTTTAATAAAGAATCTGCTGATCATAAAGCAGCAGAGAAATTCATTGACAAGTTTGCCAGGGTCATCACTGATGAAAATGTGATGCAAGAACTTGTCTATAATGCTAAAGAAACATCGCTGTTTTGGTATTATTGCCGTGGAAAGACACAAACTACAGCTGATGAAACAGTTCTCTACAGAAATTAAGGATGCCAAGGACAGAATAACTGTGCTGGGATGTGCTAATGCAGCAGGCATGCATAAGTATAAACTTGCGTGATAGGCAAAACCTTGCATCCTCACTCTTTCATGGAGTGAATGTTTTATGAGTCTACTGCTATGCTCACAAAATGCAAAGATCACAAGGGACGTCTTTTCTGATTAGTTTCACAAACATCTGTATTAGTGGCCAGTGCTCACCATAGAGAAGCTGTACTGGATGATATCTGCAAGACTTTTTTTTATCTCTTGACACTTTTCTGCTCAGTCTCCAGCTGAAATTCTCATTAAAAATTGTTTATGCCATGTACTTCCCTCCAAATGTGACTTCATTAATTCAACCATGTGTCCAGGGTATACTTAGAGCAGTAAGAGTAGATATAGGCTGGGCACTGTGGTTCACACATGTAATCCCTGTGCTTCAGGAGGCTGAGGCAAGAGAATCACTGGAGGCCTGGAGTTCGAGACCTGCCTGAGCTGTGTGGTGAGACCATGTGTCTACAAAAAAAAAAAAAAAAGTAAATATAAAAGCACTTTCTTAAGCAGCGTGCTAGCAGCAATAAACAGAGGCATAGGTGTGAGACGTTTTCAAAAGGCATTTAGCATGAAGAATGTTATGTATGAAATTGCCAACATTCAGAAACAGTGACTAAAGATGCAGTTGTATAATACATGCCACGTACAACCTCTGGCCTACGACTATGCTCAGCGGTAATGATGAACAAGGTGGTGACTCTGAGGCATTCCATAAGTTAAATAAGAAAAAAAGTGGTATCTGATCTCGTTACATATGAAAAAATATACCTTCAGAGTCCTTCAGTAAGCTGGAAGAAATAGATATGGAAGAAGCAATTAGGCTGCAGTTGTTCATTCACCAATCAGTAGTGAAATGGTTCTGAATCAAAGTTACCATGATAATAGTGACTATGAAAATGACATTGTTAACACTGCAGAAGAAGTGCCTATAGACAACATGGTGAAAATGTGTAATGGGCTTGCTGAAGGACTAGAGCAGTGTGCATTCACAACAGAACAAACCATCTGTCACCTTATAAAGTCCGAAAGAGACTTTGAAGACAAAAAACATCAATGAGGCAGATGACTCTGGAGGAAACATTTGAAAAAGCCATCCAGCAGGATACTTACTCCTCCCTAGTAGACCCACTTCCAGGACCCTCACCTGCTTCTCATGTTTCTTCTCACCTAAAAAACATATAGAGTGTACAGTAACCTTTTAATCAAAACATAGCATTGACCAGGAATGGCAGCTAATGGCTGTAATCCCAGCACTGGGAGGCCAAGGCAGGAGGATCACTTGAGCCCAGGAGTTTGAGACCAGCCTGGGAAACAAAATGAGATGCTATCCCTATTAAAAATAAGTAAGTATATAAATAAATAAATAAATAAATAAATAAATAAATAAATAAATAAAAAAGTGTGGTGATATATGCGTGCAGTCCCAGCCACATAGGAGCTTGAGCTCAGGAGGTCGAGGTCACAGTGAGCCATGTTCATGCCTCTACACTCCAGCCTGGGTGACAGAGTGAGACTATTATCATAGGTGGAGACTGAAAAGCTACTATTTTTTTCTTTTATGGTGTTTGCTTAACAGCTAATTCAGGTATTGTGGGGATGCTACTGTGCTAGTTACCTCAAACACATTATTTTTCTTAGTATTAATGGTATGTCATATTTTTATGTGTGAGGGAGTATAAAAAAATAATTGTTTATCGGTAGCATATGAATTCAGAATCATGAATGATGGTAATACCAAACAACCACAAGTTGTCCACATGAGTGGCTCAGATAGTGACACTTTTGATTTCTGATGGTTCAATGTATAATAATTTTGTTTCATGCATAAAATTATTTAAAATATTGCATATCATTACCTTCAGGTTATGTGTATAAGATATATGTGAAACATCGATGCATTTCTTGTTTAGACTTGGATTTCATCTGTCTCTATTGTGTATATGCAAATATTCCAAAATCAAAAAAAAAAAAAAAATCCAAAATCCAAAACCTTTTTGGTCCCAAGCACTTCAGATAAGAGATACTCAATCTGTATATACGATTGTGACAACTGTAAATTACTATTTCAAAATTCCTCCTCTGTGACACCTGAAAAAAAAGAAAATGAGTAAAATGAAATGTATTTGGAATAGGTGCTTCCTCTTGCTAAAGTATTGCTTGAGTGTAATGAAAAGGTTATAGAAATTATACTGTCAGTTGTTATTTGTATGTTTTCACTATATGCCCAGCATTGTTCTAAGTAATTTACATTTTAAATCATTTAATATTCAGAAAAATCCTATGGGGTAGATACTATTATTATCCCCAATTTTCAAGTGAAGCAGCTGAGCAGATAAAGGTTAATAACTTATTCAAGGTCAAATAAGCGAGAAAGTGGTCAAGCCAGGAATATAAATGACAGCAATTCAGGTCTAGTGCAAACAGCACCTCACTAAGTGTTGACTGTATTTCACTCCTATGCTGGTTTCTTTCATACCGTTGACCACACTTTATAATAACCTATCTTTATTTTTACTTTCAATCTGTCTTCCTCTCAATATTGAACCTCCTTGTGCAAAGGGATCACATTTGTCTGGTTCCCTGTTGTGTTTTAAGTCCCCGAAACGTACTAGGTGCTCAGTAAATATTTGCTAAAGGAATAAATAAACAACAAAATATTGTAAGGTCTGTAGTCTGTACAAATGCAAAGTATAAGGGGCATAGAAGAGAGGAAGAGAAACCCTTTCTCTTCCAAAACACTCCTATATTATGAAATGTGACTCTGAAGGTTGAGTTGATACTTTCACAGCATCTATTGATTAAACATCCATCTGAGACAATTATAGCAATTTGGAAAAGATTTTTAAAGAAGTTATAAATAAATTATTTGCGGTGTACATACTTTGTTTGCTTTTAGATTTAAGAGATCAAAAAGTCACTTTTTTGCTTTGGCTTTAATGCAGACTTTGGGCTTATTTGGAAATAATATTGCCGCTATCAGCCATCTTCAGAATGTTTAAAAATCATGCTTCCCAAATTAATTTGTAAGATGTTGCCACAGCATTTGGCTAAAAGCAGTAAGCTACGTTTCCAATATACTTTGAAATATTTACTGTGGTTAAGATGTGCAGGGTAACAGCCTTAAATACCTCCTATTGCACTGAAATGAAATCCGTGCTTCAAATTTGCCAGGCTCCTAATCATTATCACCTCTTCCTTATGGTTCCCACCTGGAATGCCTTTTCCTTTGACTAGGCTTGCTGGAGGCCTTGAAGCTTTCAAAGGCCCATCTAAAATCCCCCCATCACTATGAAGCTCTCCGAGAGGACTCCAGTCATTCTGATAATTTTCTCCTCTGTCGCCTGGCACTTTCACCATTCTCGCAACCTCAGATGCCTTATTGTGGAGGTGGAGTGTTCTTTTGTTATTCCCTTTGTTCTTTGTAAGTAATTCTTGTTTCTATATACTTTAGTTTCCTTAATGCAGTGATTGTATTTTATATGTCTTACCAAACCCAGAACTGTACAAATAACAGATGTGCAGCAAATACTCTTTGAATGATTCATTTGATTGGAACATTATCTAAAGGTACCTATGTGTCTTTTGTCAAAGTTATGCAGAACATTGTTTACCCCAGAACCTTTTCAAGCTCTTTAAACCTACTTCTAAATGCAGTTATAGCTGGTGCAAGGATTTTTTTTTTTTTTCTTGTGATTGGGGGAGTTCAAGGTAGAAGGGAAGCCAAAAAAAACAAATTTGTCTTTCTGCTAAGTGTATAGGACCCTTGAGGTTTTTAACAGTCACCTCTAAATCAATTGAACAGATATTTTCACTGAAAGATGGGATGTAGTTTCTGAAATATTGAAAAGTTCCTTTGTCAAAGTATTATTATATTTTACATTCAATAAAACCCAAAACATATTTGGACATACTTTTATTAAGCCTTTTCTTTTTGGATGTTGTGAGCGTAAGACTTATGCATTCTTATATGTATATAGCTCTGTAAGGAGGAGTATACAAGCTCCTTTATAAGTCTTTGATTTTTGACACTGTTAATTTTGTCATTGTAAAATTCCTGTTTCAATTTAATCACAATAATTGCAAAATTAACCTTATACATAGCTTATTATCTTAATAGAAAACTAGATTCTAAAGGTAAGTAAATAATCTATGAATGCAAGTTAAACATTCTGTGATGCCTCTTCCTTTTCCTAAGCATTACACATGCCTAATTAATTTCTTTTATAGGATTAAAAAAATGCTACTGTAAAGGCCCGAAAAAGAAGTGATGTGTATGTAACCTATTATGGTGCTAGTAAATTTTGGGTTAACTTACAAGTTAACAAGTATCAGATGGAGACTTTAGAAGTAAGTAGGCTTTTACAAGCCAGAATAGCTGGGAAAAATGGTAGAAGTTGTGTTGAAAACAGATTTACCAATAGTCTGTAGGAGAATATGTGAGGCTGACTTAAGTAGAAAAATCTGAAGGAAGAACAACCACACGGGTTATCTTCAGTCACGGGAGTGGAGTTGGGAAGATAAAGAGATCTCTGGTGAATATCCTAGTTCATTTTTTGTGGTGTCTAAAAATGATTTCCGGCTAACCATCAGAAAGAAGGCCCCTGGGGCTATAGATTTAGTATGTCTGGGATGAAATTTGAGAAACTTCATTTTAGAAAACATTTCCCAAAGAGTTTCAGATTATTGGCTAAACTTGAGAAGTAGCGTATGTCCTCCTTATCCTTGTGGGATACCTTCCAAGACCCCAGTGGATGCCTGAAACCTTGGATAGGATAGAACCCAAATATATACTGTTTTTTCTTACAGGTGCATACCTACAAAAAGGTTTAATTTATACTATCAAAAGGCCTTTAATTTATAAATTAGACACAGTAAGAGATTAACAACAGTACTATAATAAAATAGAATAATTATAACAATATGCCGTCATCAGTACTCTTATGCTTTGGGTCCATTGTTAAATTAAATAAAGATTACGTGAACACAAGCACTGCACCACAGCCACCATCAATCCGATAACTGAGAGGGCTTCTAAGTGACTAGCGAGGGGGTAGCATATACAATGTAGATACACTGGGCAAAGGGATGATTCATCTCCCGGGTAGGATGGGGCAGGATGACTTGAGATTTCATTACACTATTCAGAATAACACACAATTTAAAATTTACAAATGGTTGCCCTGGGTGCAGTCTCTCATGACTATAATCCCAGAATTTTGGGAAGCTGATGTGAGAGGATCAGTTAAGGCCAGGAGTTTGAGACCAGCCTAGCCAACATAGTGAGAACACTTCTCTACAAAAAATTTGAAAAATAAATAAGCCTGCCATGGTCGTGCACATCTTTCATCCTGGCTACTCAGGAGGCTAAGGCAGGATTTCTTGAGCACAGGAGTTTGAGACTGCAGTGAGCTACGATCAGGCCACTGCACCTCAGCCTGTCGCAGAGTGAGACCCTGTTTCTAAAAATCAAAATAAAATTTACAAATTAATCTCTGGAGTTTTCCATTTAATATTTCTGGACTGTGTTCTACCACCCTTAACTAAAACTGTGGGAAACGAAACGGAGGATAAGGAGGGATTACTGTAATGAGTCCTCAGATTTCAAGAGGCCGGGCCCCAGGCCAACTTTGGGACCAGTAATTCAGGCAGAATTTTCTTACACTAAGTAAAGAGAATCACATAAGCTCCCAATTTACCACTGGCCCAGGCAAAACCAGATCTTATCATGGTGGTAGCTTTGTGTTCCATTTTGAGGAACTTGAGCTTTATGTTCTAGGGTATAGGGTAATATACCCTATAAGGTTATAGGGTAAGGCAGGTCCCAATCTAGGCTAGGGTTTGGAGCTAATCAACCTTCCAGGATTCCTTGCAGTTCCATGTTTGGTCCAGCCATCATTTTTTATAAAGAGATGCCAGAAAATTTTATTCCATACAGTGAGCAAACTGAGTACTCTAAGTTCAGTAAGATGCAAAGGAAAGGTTGTTGTTGTTTTTTTAAAAAAAAAAAAATAAATGCTATATGTTTATTTTATTCCTTAAAAATAAGTCTTTTGTGGAAAAAAACAAATCTAAATGTAACATTTCAATCATATTAATCTAATATGTAACACCAATCTGATGACGACCAGTTGCTAATGATAAATTTTATCTTTCTAGGGCAGTAGTTTTAAACTTTGGCTGTTTCAGAACCACGTGGAGAGCTTATTAAAATATGGCTTGTTGGGCCTCACTCCCAAATTTCTGTTTCAGATTGGGATAGGGTGTAAGAATTTACATTTCTAACATATTCTCTGGTGATGCTAATGCTGCTGGTCCATGTTAATCTGAGACCCACTGTCCTACAGGGTAGAGTAAGGACAGAGAAGGAAACAATTTTCATTAGTGTTTATCAGTATATAGTAAATTTAATAGTTAATTTTTGTGAGACTATTTCCCAAAGGATGAAATGCCACATACAATCATTATATACATATTAAAATGTTAATATGGTTAACACACCACCGTAAACGAAAGCCATATTTTCTAATCCAAAGAAGTAAAAACAGGGACCAGGTGATATAATCATTGAGCAGTAAGAGTATATGCTGATTTGACAAATTATGTATTATTGCCCACGTAACTATTTTGATCTTCCTGTAGAAGATCTGCTGTCTTTGGAAGAAGTTAAAATGATATCTGCAGACTATATATGAAAATATCAATTAACTCTTATTTACCTCTAGACTGTTGCTTAGTAACATGGGTTTATGTTATTTTGATTAAGTTTCCTTACTTCTGAAAGATGAAGACATTGGACTCTCACTGGATAGTCACAAAACACTTTCTTAGTTATTTAATCATGGATGCCAAAAATTCAATAGCAATATATATTAGCTAATCTTTTAAATGCAAAATCTAGGTCTGTTTACAACATAAGCAGCATTTCTTGATTTTTACATTTATGCCAAGTTTACTTATTGGTTTTTATCAAAATAATATATGTAATATTATGTAATAGGAAGAAATGAAACAAATAAATGTTGACAAAATCATGCTTAAGTAATTGACTTGCTTGCTATGATGTTTCTTGACTATGTTTGAGTTTAATCACACAAGGATGAACATGTTTAATTGACTGGAATTTAATATCACTCCCAATGGCAAAGAGCAGTGATTCGAACTGGTGTGTTTATAATTGTGGGGTGGATCTTGATTAACTCCGTACAAAATACTATTATAATCTAATATTATATAACAAACAGTTTTAACCTGGCCAATAACATTGCTTTTAATCTTCATTCCCTTAGATAAACTAAGGGAGTGAAGGAATGATCTTTTTGACTATCTATAGTCCAAATCAAGTAAAAATTAATTAACAGCCATATGGACTAAAAGTATTTAGCTTTATTTTTATTTACTCAAAGCCAATTATACCACATCTTCCAAAGGGATAAGTGTACACTGGGGAATATTTTGCTGAGAGAACATCACTTTCTAAGAGCCTTAAAGCACTTGACCTTCATTTGGCATCTCTAGTCTGTTCTCATAACAGGTTCTGGCATCACCATCTTGCTTCTATGTTACTGTTTCCAAATGTTTGTTTTGGCAGCAAAATTATCTTAATATAGCTTTGTTAAGTGGTTCTATTTTCTCTCTGAACTTAAGATAAGTTTATCTCACAGGATAAAAATGGAGAAGCACAATGGTTTTTTGTTTGTTTGTTTGTTTGTTTGAAGTCATGGATTCACCATCACTCTTCAAACAGTTTTGGGCCAACTGAAAGAGAAATGTGAAATAATTTTGCTGATGAGATCCTCTTGCCTATGTCTTTTAGTGAAATGATTTTGCACTTCCATTGGCATCCTTTATCTGAACTGTCTATTCTAGCCTTAGCAGGACCTTGCCTACTTGTATAGTCTAGTGTCACAAAGCAAGAGTATAGTCTGTACAGGATAGTTCATAGTTTCAGACAATTCAAAGCTATAAGATTCTACTAGACTCTGCATTTTTTTACTTGTTTCTCACATATAATTGACATGATCAACACTTTAAAAATTATGGACAATTAGATTACACAATGTTTGGTATAAAGTAATAAAGAGATTACCATATTTAAAAAATAAATATAGGTACTCCTATCAGAATTACCAGATTTTGACTTCTACCAAAATGCCTTGGCTCTTAGGATTTGCACTGTTTTATGATTTGCTGCATAAGTCACCTCTCATTCTTCCAGAAACTGACTTTTTTCCTCCTTGATCCATAATCTGGGGCAGCCATATTTGTACATAGCCCTATTCTCTTGGCCATGGTTGAGGGGCCCACAGAAGGGCTTCTAACATGATCTTACAGATTCAGCCACAGAGAGGGAGGGAGAGAGGGAGAGAGGGAGAGAGGAGGAGGAGGAGGAGGAGGAGGAGCAGAGAGAGAGAGAGAGAGAGAGAGAGAGAGAGAGAGAGAGAGAGACTAAATCTGATTATTCCAAGTTTTGAAGCTTGGAATTCTAATCTGATGTATAATCATTGACCCAGCTTGTTGGTCACTGGACCACGTTCCATGTAAAACTTCAGTCTCAGCAAATTTCTTTTCTATTGTCTACAGACAAATGTGATATAAGCAAAAGAGAATAGTAAAGCCAATATTCAGGTAAGCAGAGAAGAGAGTTAGAGAAACGATGGTGTTTAAGTTTGTAGCTCCAGTTGAGTCTGAAGTCTTATTCCATTCTGGCCTATAGCTCAGCTTGATTGTTCATTGAAATACCTCAGTATCCTTCTAAAAGTTTTCCCTTTTGCTTTGTGAGGTCTGAGTTGGCTTGATGGTAGTTGTAGACAAGAAAGTCCCAACTAATACATGAGGACAGCAGAGGCCCCAAGGTGTGATATGTGCCAAGAGACCCTAATCTCAAGCCATTTCAAGTGTATTACTAAGTTATATTCCCTCCAGTTTTCTCCCAGCAGACTATCTGGATATCCTAAGACTCTTTTATGAATCAGGGTGGGATTATTAAGGATTGTTATTTTAGTAAAATTAGTATTGTAATTGGAAAACATGTTAAAGCATGGAAAAACTGTAAAAAGCTATCACCATTATAGTCAATAAGAAGGTTTTCAGTTTCATTGTAAAAACCTAATCTTTAGAAAAAGCACAGAAAAAAGAATGTATGGCAATATTAGGAAAATTAATGAATGTGTTAAGTTTGGGCATGCTGAGTTTGTCCAAGCAAAATTCCCTATACAGGAGACAATTGAGAGAATGTGGACAGTATTGTAAGCAAAGATTCTTTGAGGCATTGTGAGTTATTTTATTTATTTACTTATTTATTTATTTGAGATGGAGATTCGCTCTTGTTGCCCAAGTTGGAGTGCAATGCTCCAATCTCGGCTCACTGCAACCTCCACCTCCTGGGTTCAAGGGATTCTCCTGCCTCAGCCTCCCGAGAAGCTGAGATTACAGGCACATGCCACCACGCCTGGCTATTTTTTTTTTTTTTTTTTTTTATTTTTAATGGAGACCGGGTTTTACCATGTTAGCCACGCTGGTCTCGAACTCCTAACCTCAGGTGATCTGCCTACCTCGGCCTCCCAAAGTGCTGGGATTACAAGAGTGAGCCACCATGCCTGGCCCATGAGTTAATTGAGAAATGAAAATGTTTACTCCTGAATTGTCATTTTATATAGTTACTATCTTTGGTAAAATAACTTTTTTATTTTTCATATTAATGTGTTATGGACATTATCTTTTTATCCTTCTAGAATAATGTTGAAAAATTACAGCCCTCAGGCCAAATCTGGTCCACCACCTGTTTTTGTAAGTAAAGTTTGTTGGAACACAGCCATGCCTATGCGTTTAGTATTGTCCATGGCTGCTTTCACACTATAACGGAAACTGAGTGGTTGTGACGGGGAACAGTTGCCTTGCAAAGCCTCAAAGCATAAGTACCCAGCCCTTTACAGAAAAGTTTGCCAACCTCTATTCTAAAAATGTTCTTCCTGTTAAATATAAGAAAATAGATTTTCATTTAAACATATTTGTATATTCTCCAACATTTCAGAAACAAAACCACTTTGTGAATGTAGAAACAGATGTACACATTTTATATTACTTTTGTCCAATATAGCCTAGTTGTGTATATATGTGTGTGTGTGTGTGTGTATATATATATATATTTTTTTTTTTTTGAGACAGGATCTTGCTCTGTTGTCCAGGCTGGAGTGCAATGGTGTGATCTTGGCTCATTCCAACCTCCACCTCCTGGGTTCAAGTGATTCTTATGCCTCAGACTCTCAAGTAGCTGGGATTACAGGGATGCGCCACCATGCCCAGCTAATTTTTGTATTTTTAGTAGAGACAAGGTTTTGCCATGTTGTCCAGGCTGATCTCGGACTCCTGGCCTCACGTGATTGTCCTCCTCAGCCTCCCAAAGGGCTGGGATTATAGGCATGAACCACTGCACCAGCCCACAAATTTGTTTGATAAATGAATTAATAAATTGCCTAATTCTGATGATAGCTCTCTTGATTAAATGTTCCATTTGAGAAAATTCTTCAAGAATTTGAACCACACCCCTGAATGTTTTCTGACTTTCTAGTCCATCCAGAAGTGGCCCTTCTTTATATACAACTCTCCTGGTCTCGTAAGACCCTAGCTCTTTGGGACCAGGGGAGGTTTTCTTCAATTCTTTCCTCTCACATGTGCTGATTTTCACTCCTTAAGTTTTGATTGGTTCTCAGAACCAATCTTATAGTAATAATTTGTCACAACCTGAGGCATAGCAGCATTTAAACCTTGATCTTATGTTATTTAAGGTGCGTGTATTACATCAGCCATAGGGTCACATGCTAAAAACACTGGATCAGAAACTGACATCTAGGTTAAAATCTGACCTCTGTCATTTGCCAGGGGTGCTATGAAGCAAGTCATTTAACTTTTACAGTAGCCACCAGGGCTGTACATGATTACAAACATACACACAGACGTGTAATGGCAGGTGTCCATATTATCTTCCCAACCTTATCGCCTGTGATTCTTCTTCCTACTGCTCCTCACACAGGACAGGTATGCCGTCACCTCTAGGTCTTTGCCCGTGATGTCACTTCTGCCAGTTATGCATTCTGTTAGGTATCTGTATAGTTTACTCTCTCATATCCTTGCTACCTTCCCTGGCAACTATATTGAAAGCTACAATACCCACCTCCACCCCCATCCCTAAACACAATCCTTACTGCCTAATCTTACTCATTTTTAACATAATTTGATGTTACATAAAATACATTTTACTGCTTCATATTGTCTGACTGCTAGAAATTAGCCTCTTTTAGCTCAAAAACTTTTTGACTCTTTTGTTCCATAATATATCCCCAGTACCCAGAACAAAAGTTCGTCATAAAATATAGGTTGAACAAATGAATAATTGATGCAAACCATTTGGACATGAGTGAATGACACATACCGTTTTAAAAGGATTTGGATGCTATAATTAAATGTGGGTAAGTTATAATATACCAGAATATAATATTCACCTGAAACTCCTTCTATTCCATTTATTGCAAATGTTACAAAGTTACTTGTATTTTACAGGACTACAAAATTATTTCTGCATCCCAAACACTATCTAATTAGATTTTATTTTATTTTTTTTTTATTTTTATTTTTTAAATTTATTTATTATTATTATACTGTAAGTTGTAGGGTACATGTGCATATTAAGCTAATTAGATTTTAAATCCATAACACTTACAATAATAGAAGTGTAAAATTCATATTGCACATTCTGTTTCTCTCTTTCTTTTCCTTCTCCCTTCCTCCCTTCATCCATCCTCCATTCCTTTTTTTATTCCCTCTTTCTCTCTTTTCTTTCATAAGGCTACTGGATCTCTTGCTTTTCACATATAGCTTAGGAATACTACTTTCAAATTTTAAAGACTAATTTTTAGGTCTTTATTCGTTTAACGTGAGTTAAGTGTGTATTAGATTTTTTCAGTTAAAAACATGTCAATTCAGCTAACACTTGTGGGGTTACAAACAAATCAATTGTGAATCCTTTCATGGAAGCATAGACATATAAAGGTCATAACATGGCAAAAAGAAAACTGAATTTAAAAATTATAATATTATAATTTGAGACTAGGCTTAAAAACGCACCATTTGGTGAACTTAACACTTCAGGATCACGTTTAGCTCTACTGTTTACTATGTGAAAGGAAACCATGACAACAACATTTGGAGGCATTTTTCCATATTTTTCAATTAATCAATGTATATGTGTGCATGCACTTTTGAAAAGCTCTTGAAAGAACAGGAGAAGCCCGTTCAAGATAAAAGTACTTGAACATTAGGGAGAAGCCTGTTCTGCCATTAGAGAAGTGCATTAAGCAGTCGCTGTTTGGTCACTCTCATGTCACACTTTAGGACTGACTTTTTTCATCTTCTTGCCTGAGACCTGATAAAGCATAAAGATACTTAATTTTAGGAAGCACTTGTGCTGGTATCCGTTCATCACAGTTCAAGCACTAAGGAATGCCTTTGCCTTTTCCTGTCTTACTGAAATCATATTAAATATGATGTGTTTCAGAAAACAGAAGAAGGGAACTGAAAATATGTCATTTAGTTTCACAGCAGCAGTTAAAAGTCAACTTAGATCTAAATTTTCTAACTTTTGGTAACATACTAAAATAGTTTTACTATTAAACAGTATAGCAATTTAATAGTAAATAGTATAGTATTTAATATACTAGTAAATAGTGTAGTAAATTAAATAGAATAACTTATTTTGAAGAAAAGCTTGTTCATGTTATTGCAATAAAATTATTTTGTAAAATATTTTGGTGTCAAAATTTATAAAAATAAGTAATTTATGAGGGTCAAAGTGTTTTAAAACGTCATATCAAAATATCATTGTAACATTGAACATATGAAAAATCATGTATTTAACTTAGTTGTTAGTTTGTTGACATAAATACTCGATAATCAGTCCTCTAATTATTTTTCTATTGTTTTTGGGGGAGGGACTTTTTATTTGCCTTATAAATCCCTCATTTCCAGGAACTCACTTACATTTTACAGAGGGAAAACATTGATATCCTGAGTAGTATAATATTCACCTGAAACTCCTTTAGTATTTCTCAATTAAGTTGAAGCAAATTATTATATCATGTATTATATATTTTAATAAATAAAAAGACCAAATTATACTATTTTCCACTCATTATTTCATTTACTAAATATATAGAGTTCTTACTATATGTAAGTTTGATTTAGTACTATCTCACAAATTATATATCTAACAATAGCAATTTTTGTAATAAAATGTAGTATATCCATATAATGGAATACTATGTGACTCATTACAATAGTGCAGCGGTAGCATATCTATTAACAAGAAAAGATGCTTAGGATACATTGCTCACTGAAAAAATACTGATTATAAAACAATACACACCAGAAGATTCCAGTTTTTTGTATGAGTATATATGGTAAGATTAACCCCTGCTAAAGGGGTTACTGAGGTATTGATAAAAGTGCTTATCTCTGAGGTTTCTTTGGTCTTTCTGAAATGTGCTTTATTAAAAAATATATATATATATTTAATTTGTATATATACATATATGCAAATTAAAGAAATCTTATTAGAAAAGTAGAATTTTTAGTATTATTAAACCATGCATTTTTAATAATTAAATGCTACATTAGATCTCCCAGAAAAGGAAAACAACTACTTTTGTATGAATGGTCATAGGAATCATAATGGAATTATGTTTCTTCCTTAGAATATTTTCTTCTCTTTTTATCTTTTATTGATACATAATAAATACACCTACTTTCATGTTGTGGTGAAAGTAGGTGATGTTTTGATAAATTCATATAATGTGTAGTAATCAATTCAGGGTGATCAGGATATGTATGACTATAAACATTTTCTTTATGTTGGGAACATTCAAATTATTCTCTACTAGCTATTTTGAAATATACAATAGATTATTGTTTACTATAGTCACACTAATGCTTTATCAAACACTACATCTCATTTCTTCTATCTACCTGCATTTTTGTACCAATTAATCAGCTACTTGCTTAGAATATTTTAGTTGACAATACAACACAACTACTTACCCATAGAATGGGTTTGGTAGAAATAATAACTTAATTGGATGGCTTAAAATAATTTGCTCAGGTTGCTTTCCTTTTTTTTTTTTCTCACATTGCTTTTCTTAGAGACATAACTTACACCATGTATCTTATATACAGATTTCTGCCCTAGTGGGATTAAACTAAATAAAATATCTAGACACTGTTTTCTAAGTTCCTGTTATGTTGTAAGCATCAAACTAAATACTTTATATATTCTGTTGCTAATCTTCACAACCATCCTTCAAGGTGGATGGAGGTTATTTGCTCAAGGTTGCTCACTAAGTGGCAGACCAGGGATTTGAATCTGTCCAGCCAATTCTGGCACGGCTTAGATGTCACTATAAACAGGGAGAAGGTCATGCAATTCTGTACATACAAGGAATCCTTCCTCCTCGACTCTTATTATATTGTCAACGTGTCCTAGTTGATCCTCCAAAGTTCTCAGGAGTCAGCAGGCCTATTTTTATGTGATTGGTAATCTGATTTCCCAAAAAAATGAAATGATTTCAAAGCCCTGCATGAAGACTCAGACTAAAGATAGAAATATGCCAGTCTCTTCCCAGAATAATTTTCTCTTTTCATGATTTTTGTTTCCCCACCTTGGGTAATGTCCAATTATCATTAAATAATATTTCTGAATATTATTTTTTGGGGGCGCTGAAGCAGTTTTCTACAGTATTCCCTTCTTCAGAATAAAGAAAAAATCAGATTAGGGCATTGGCCAGTCTCTTCTGTCTTCTGTGGGCAACTTTTGTGACGCATGTGCATTTTTTAAGTATCATGGCTTTTGCTACTAAGCGGAGCCCCTGAAGTTCATTACTTCAGGAAATCAGAGTGGTGAGCATACGAAAGGTGGCCCTGCAACACTATCCTTCACTGGTTTAGGGTCACATAAAACCTGTCAAAAATGATATCAGCATCCTGCACAGTCATGCCACATTTTGGATAAGAGGTCTCCATGTTTATATTCAAGATATCAATCATTCTAAAGAGTGACTAAAGCTTGTCTTTTAGTAGCAGTATTTTCATTTGCAGTAAAGATGTACGGGGATGGCCCTTCCATGTTCACGGCTCTTATACCAATGTCAAAATTAGTATGTAAAACATTCATCAAATACGTACACAAGGTGAATTGGTCATGTGTTTCATAAAGTCCTGTATATTTGAGATTTTAGTCGGCTCTTGCAGACATCTCTGGAAGCAGGCAAATTAACAGGTACCAGGCCATTTTTTCATTCAGCAAAATAGAGAAAGCAACAAGAGATGGCCTAAAAATTGTATTATTATATACATCCATACATTTGAGTTATTAATTTTTTATTTATACTGGAAATGTTTATAAATGTCAGAATAATGTTCATTTGGTTTTCAGACATAGTAAATATAAAAGGCTGTTTGTAAACAGATGTAAAATACTTATTGGTTGATGACCAACTGAAAATGAGGAGTTAAGCAAACTTCATTCTAGTTTCCCCCAGCTCACCATGTACACAACTACCACAATGATTACAAAAATAATTTATCAGCTGGGGTATATTTACACTACCACAGTTAAAATGGCATTCAACTTATTAAAAGTGACAAGTATCACATTGCTGTGTGGTCTTCCATGTAAATAAAAAACGGATTCTTCACACTGAAGAGCCACAACACTGGCAAAAGAGCATGCTAAGTTTACATAGTGCCTCCATTCCAAATAACATAACCAGTGTTTTATATCTATTGGTAAAGGTAGCTTTACTGTGACATTAAAAAACAAAACAAAACAAAACAAAACAAAAAAAAAAAACCCACAACATAAAGGCTGACCACTAAAACTTTAGAATCTTCATGGTAGCTTACTTTCTTTTGGTAAGTGTTCATGCTGAAGCATTTAACGTTTTTTGCCATTTTATCTTCTTGAAAGAGACCACCTCCTACTTTCCTCATTTTGTGAAATATCATACTTTAATTATCTTTAATTACTATACCACCATGCCCTTAATCATTACTGATGATTACTGTAGGCATAATATTATACTACTCCTGCTGAGCTGACTGGCATTTATTTTGTGATTCATACTTCTAAAACAATTTTTACATAACTTATGTGGACTATGCTGCTGTTTCTGGGTCACATTTCTTCTGGAAGGTGTTCATGTAAAAGCCCCAAAGTTCATACTTGTTTCATCTACTGTGCTCAGCACAGTGTCTGCCTATACCTGGTAATCCGTTCAATGCCTTGAATAAATTATTATGAAAATTATAATCAACTAAGAAATTAATCTTTAAGAAAATAACTCTACATACTAATTTTGTTTTAATTATTTATTTTTATTGTCAACAGCTATATATTCATCTGTCTATTCATAGCAGAACTCTAACATATATAAAGTAATTTTGTTTTCATTGCTCATAAGCTTTAGCTAGACATGGCTTTGGCAGATTCTAATCAGTAATATGATACAGAACATTGAACATGTACTTATCCTTGCTCCCAGGAAACTAATTGAATCATTAAGTTATGGCCATTAGAAAACTGACCAAATGGTACAAGCCTAAGTAATGAGTTTACCAGTGATCTAACTTCACTTCATTGACCATTTTCAGCTTCTTTCCTCCTTCCTTTTCCCCTGTGAAATGCCGTTAAGCAGTTGCTGAGCATAACTACAACCTACTTAAGAATGGCATTAGTCTGCTCTCCCTAATACTAAGCTTACAGTATATTATGCAGTATCAACTATCACTCAATATATTTGTAAATGTGTTTTTCTTATACAAAGTATTTAGTTGCATCCAAAATTTACATACCTAATAAAATTCTTCAGCGTCAGCCTGAGATATCCGTAGGTAGAAGCTTCAAGCATATGCTATTAGGAAGAAGGAGTTTGTTCTTCATTCCAGAAATAATGTGTGATCTTTATGACAACAGAGACTAGATCTCTCCCATTTTTGACCATAACCCATCACAGTATGTTACACATAATAAGCACACAACTAACAAAGATGAGAAAATGAATGAATGAATGTTGGAAATCCACAGATTCTGTTGGGGGCATGCACAGCATTTAGTATTCAGGGACCTCTTTCTGCCATTGAGCCAGACATTAATCCTACCAGATTCCCAAAGTTATGAAAAAAATACTCGAAAGATTGGTAGGTCTTGGTTCTTGATGATTTCAAGGGAAACCAGAAGTTGCTTCTCAATTGTTCACCAGTTAGCAGAGGGCACTGAAGTTACTATTAATGATGTGATTTGTCAGGAATTTTCTTAAGATGAAAAGAACACTTACAGTTCACATCTGTGTTTCAAACTGATGTTTCTTCAAAGCTTTAATCATGAATCTCCACCTCACTGCAGTGAATTGCATTTGAAAATATATCATTGTCTATATTCTCTTATTCTCTCTTAATTCTAAATGTGTTCCTTTTCCTTATGAACCTGATCCTGTTCGTGGCACCACCATTCTCCCCTTTATCAGGCTGGAAACTTCAGTTATATTTCTGGCATCACTGGCACCATCGTTGTTTGGGAACTTAATAATTTATGACTGATCTATTGTAGTATCATCCTAACTGGCTTTACTTGTTTTCAGCTTTTTTTCAATAACAGTATAGACTATGTCTAACTACTGGGCTATGTTCTCAAAATATCACTTTGATTCTGCCACATACCAGTTCAGAAGTCAGCAAAGGTTCTTCAATAGCTTTGGGGTAAATAGCCAAACTACTTGCAACTACAATTTATTATACTGGCCCTGGTTTATCTTCCCTGTCTCTCACATTCTCTTTCCAGAATTCCTCTGCCTCTGGACTCCCTGCCAGGGCTACCTGTCTCCAGCAAAGATATTAGCACCTCTGGGAAGCTTGGTTTGCCATAGCATATTCAATATTATAATGCCTGTTGTCTTCTGAGGAGGAGAGACTGTCAGTTTCAGAATGCTGACTACAGAACACAAAACATGACAAAATCTTCTTGGCTATAGGAATAAACAGGATAGCAGAAGACAAACTTTTCTGCATTTTTGTGATTATTGGTGGGAGGATGGTATATCAGAATTCCATGAAATTGAAAGAAAGTTACTATCAAAAGGGGATAAAGTTGTGAAGGTCTCCTGTCCTTAGTCGAAGGTCTAATTGCTCTTCACTGAATATGCCCAATTTGTCCATTTATTTCTTTGTCCATTTGTTCCTTCATAAACAGGACTTTAAATTCAGTAAGAGCTGGGACCATGCCTTTTCTGTTAGGCACTGTGTTTCTAGTACCTGTATAATACTATACAAAGTATACATGGTCAATAAATATTTGAGTAAAAAAATATTTTATAAACCAATGCAGTGCCTAGTTATATGCTCCCTCTGGGATACGAAGGCAAACAAGATACAACTCAAGTCTTCAGATAGCTTACAAGGTATTAAGGGCAACACACCCATGGTATGAAAAATCACAAATCAATTTGAGTGCACTAATAGAGGTGTGTACAAAATGCAATGGCCTCACCCTCTTGCTCCTCAAATGTTTCATATTGAGCTTGTGCACAAGTCAAACTGCCAAGTCTTTTCCACACAATCTTACCCTCATTTGCAATCTTCACAGCCCAGCCCTTCTTATCTGCAAACCTGTCTTTTATACATTTTTGCTTGTTGTATTGCTCTTTAATAGGGGTGAGATGAGGGGAGTGTTTTTATATTTTTGCATGTACAGATACTTAAGCATTGTTTTCTAATTGATAGATTAAATGCAGTAAAGTCCATAAGTGCAAAGTTGTTAAGTACTGCATTTGGAGAACTTAGATATTATAGGGTGATGTAGTTTAGATATTTGTCGCCTTGAAATCTCATGTTGCAATGTGATCTTCAGAGTTGGAAGTAGGACCTGGTGGGAGGTGTTTAGGTCATGGGATTGGGAGTTACTCATGAATGGCTTATTGTCTTCCTCATGGTAATGAGTGAATTTTTACTCTATTAGTACGGATGAGATCTGATTGTTAAATAGAGCTTGGTACCTCCTCCTTCTCTCTTGCTCCTTCTCCTGCCACGTGATACCCCTACTCTCCTTCACCTTGCACTGTAACTGAAAGCTTCCTGAAGCCCTCACCAGAAGCAGATACTGGTGCCATGCTTCTTGTATAGCCTGAAGAATGGTGACCCAAATAAACCTCTTTTCTTTATAAATTATCCAGCCCCAGGTATTTACAGTAGTGCATGATGGACTAATACAAAATGGACTAATACACAGGGTACAAATAAATAGTTTGTAACTATTATGGGATATTACTGGATTGGGGGCTATATGTTTTCATAGAGAAATTTCAAGGACTCCAATTGTCTGCTTGATTTCTGTGAATAAAACATTGGAAAATTACCTGACAAATGGATTTTGATTTTGGCTCATATTAAAAACCTACAATGTAGCATATGTCATGCCATTTATGTCTTCTCAAGTGGGCCTTTCTTCCAAGTCCATAATATTTAGACAGTTAGAGAGAATGGTGCAATTAAAGATTATGAACCTTGCTGCTCCCTATAGCCATGGCTGGTTAAACCCAGTTAAAGCTCAGTTAATAAGGCCAGGGTCAATCACTTAATCCCGTTTGTGGTCCAGTTACCTTTCTTTCTAATCCTGGCCAAATCCTTGCCTGCCAACTCTGAAAAGCATGGTTTGGCTGAGAGAAATTGACTGGGAATATATTGATGGATCAACAGAAATAATTCTTACTCGAGAAAGACTGCTCAAAGCACATATTCCACCTGCACCATCTTAAATGATTAATTCATCCATCCACTTGAAGTGTGTGAAGCGTCTACCTAAAGTCTAACATTGTACCAGACACTGGGGATACCAAAGATGAGTGTGATACTCTCCCTGCTCTGGAAGAGCCCTGCAGTTTGTTTGTTTTAATAACCTCCAGTTTCCCAGAGTTGGTTGCTTTGACTGTTAGGAATATTATGGAATTTTCTTTCTCTGGTTGGTTGATTAGAAGATAGTTGTACTGAAGTAATTATTTGCATCTGAAAGTCTTCCAATAGGATCTTTTGCATGTCAAAATATTTTCAAGGTCTAAATAAATAAATAACAAAATACCACTCTGGGCACTAGGGAGATGTAGAATACAAATATAGTCTCTCAACTCTAAGAAGTATCCAAATCAGCACTTAAGTCATAAAGATGTATCCATTGGGGATAAATAGTATGTAAGAGATTTTTACAATGTTAAACATATTGGACTTCTCGTGATTTTAGTGTAATTTATTCATATTTAAATTTATGTCTAATTGTTTCTTATCACATAAATAGCATTTATTCAATGAGACAGATAATAGTCTAGTAGGAAAAGGGAAAACGTAAATGTGTGTGTCATAAAGTTGATATTATTTTTTCAATTGCGAAACCAATCTGAGTTGGACGTTCCTGTTGTCCGGAAGAAAATAAGAAACACCATTGGCTATAGAATTTTTGTTGTCAAAAGGGCAAAAGATTATCAACTTCTCATGTTTTTGAGGGGCTATGAAAAAAATTCTGGAAATACTTTAAACCTTACCATACAAATATACTGAATGACATACTACTCATTGTCTGCTAAAATAATTTTATAACAAATATATTTCTTCATATCAGTAATAAAAATGAAACACTTCATACTAGAATGCAAAATAATGAATGTGATTCAACAAGAGACCAATCTCCTATAGACAGAGTACAGAGTATGGCACTTTCAGGCATTACAACTTTACTGAGGAACATAACTCATATTTCTGAGATATCTGTTTGGGCTCCATATCCCTTTCTGTTTCTTTTAAATATAACTTAGCTAATTCACTGACAGGACTTGGTAATAAAATGTTAGATATATAATGGTTACTTTGTAAAGGTAACAGAGATTTGAGATTGTACAATTCTGTGAGACTATAGGATAGCAGTGGAAAAATTCTTTAATATCAGAAATCACTTGCTTCCACCATTTTTTTTTATTATTATTATACTTTAAGTTCTAGGGTACATGTGCATAATGTGCAGGTTTGTTACATATGTATACTTGTGCCATGTTGCTGTGCTGCAACCATCAACTCGTCAGCACCCAACAACTCGTCATTTACATCAGGTATAACTCCCAATGCAATCCCTCCCCCCTCCCCCCTCCCCATGATAGGCCCCGGTGTGTGCTGTCCCCCTTCCCGAGTCCAAGTGATCTCATTGTTCAGTTCCCACCTATGAGTGAGAACATGCGATGTTTGGTTTTCTGTTCTTGTGATAGTTTGCTAAGAATGATGGTTTCCAGCTGCATCCATGTCCCTACAAAGGACACAAACTCATCCTTTTTTATGGCTGCATAGTATTCCATGGTGTATATGTGCCACATTTTCTTAACCCAGTCTGTCATTGAGTGACATTTGGGTTGATTCCAAGTCTTTGCTATTGTGAAGAGTGCCGCAATGAACATACGTGTGCATGTGTCTTTATAGCAGCATGATTTATAATCCTTTGGGTATATACCCAGTAATGGGATGGCTGGGTCATATGGTACATCTAGTTCTAGATCCCTGAGGAATCGCCATACTGTTTTCTATAATGGTTGAACTAGTTTACAATCCCACCAACAGTGTAAAAGTGTTCCTATTTCTCCACATGCTCTCAAGCACCTGTTGTTTCCTGACTTTTTAATGATTGCCATTCTAACTGGTGTGAGATGGTATCTCATTGTGGTTTTGATTTGCATTTCTCTGATGGCCAGTGATGATGAGCATTTTTTCATGTGTCTGTTGGCTGTATGAATGTCTTCTTTTGAGAAATGTCTGTTCATATCCTTTGCCCACTTTTTGATGGGGTTGTTTGTTTTTTTCTTGTAAATTTGTTTGAGTTCTTTGTAGGTTCGGGATATTAGCCCTTTGTCAGATGAGTAGATGGCAAAACTTTTCTCCCATTCTGTAGGTTGCCTGTTCACTCTGATGGTAGTTTCTTTTGCTGTGCAGAAGCTTTTTAGTTTAATTAGATCCCATTTGTCAATTTTGGCTTCTGTTGCCGTTGCTTTTGGTGTTTTAGACATGAAGTCTTTGCCCATGCCTATGTCCTGAATGGTACTACCTAGGTTTTCCTCTAGGGTTTTTATGGTATTAGGTCTAACATTTAAGTCTCTAATCCATCTTGAATTAATTTTCATATAAGGAGTAAGGAAAGGATCCAGTTTCAGCTTTCTACTTATGGCTAGCCAATTTTCTCAGCACCATTTATTAAATAGGGAATCCTTTCCCCATTTCTTGTTTTTGTCAGAGTTGTCAAAGATCAGATGGCTGTAGATGTGTGGTATTATTTCTGAGGACTCTGTTCTGTTCCATTGGTCTATATCTCTGTTTTGATACCAGTACCATGCTGTTTTGGTTACTGTAGCCTTGTAGTATAGTTTGAAGTCAGGTAGCATGATGCCTCCAGCTTTGTTCTTTTGACTTAGGAATGTCTTGGAGATGCGGGCTCTTTTTTGGTTCCATATGAACTTTAAAGCAGTTTTTTCCAATTCTGTGAAGAAACTCACTGGTAGCTTGATGGGGATGGCATTGAATCTATAAATAACCTTGGGCAGTATGGCCATTTTCACAATATTGATTCTTCCTATCCATGAGCATGGTATGTTCTTCCATTTGTTTGTGTCCTCTTTTATTTCACTGAGCAGTGGTTTGTAGTTCTCCTTGAAGAGGTCCTTTACATCCTTTGTAAGTTGGATTCCTAGGTATTTTATTCTCTTTGAAGCAACTGTGAATGGAAGTTCATTCATGATTTGGTTCTCTGTTTGTCTGTTACTGGTGTATAAGAATGCTTGTGATTTTTGCACATTAATTTTGTATCCTGAGACTTTGCTGAAGTTGCTTATCAGCTTAAGGAGATTTTGGGCTGAGACAATGAGGTTTTCTAAATATACAATCATGTTATCTGCAAAGAGGGACAATTTGACTTCTTCTTTTACTAACTGAATACCCTTGATTTCTTTCTCTTGCCTGATTGCCCTAGCCAGAACTTCCAACACTATGTTGAATAGGAGTGGTGAGAGAGGGCATCCCTGTCTTGTGCCAGTTTTCAAAAGGAATTTTTCCAGTTTTTGCTCATTCAGTATGATATTGGCTGTGGGTTTGTCATAAATAGCTCTTATTATTTTGAGGTACGTTCCATCAATACTGAATTTATTGAGCGCTTTTTGGCAGGAAGGGCTGTTGAATTTTGTCAAAAGCCTTTTCTGCATCTATTGACATAATCATGTGGTTCTTGTCTTTGGTTCTGTTTATATGCTGGATTATGTTTATTGATTTGCGAATGTTGAACTAGCCTTGCATCCCAGGGATGAAGCCCACTTGATCATGGTGGATAAGCTTTTTGATGTGCTGCTGGATCCGGTTTGCCAGTATTTTATTGAGGATTTTTGCATCGATGTTCATCAGGGATATTGGTCTAAAATTCTCTTTTTTTGTTGTGTCTCTGCCAGGCTTTGGTATCAGGATGATGTTGGCCTCATAAAATGAGTTAGGGAGGATTCCCTCTTTTTCTATTGATTGGAATAGTTTCAGAAGGAATGGTACCAACTCCTCCTTATACCTCTGGTAGAATTCAGCTGTGAATCCATCTGGTCCTGGACTTTTTTTGGTTGGTAGGCTATTAATTATTGCCTCAATTTCAGAGCCTACTATTGGTCTATTCAGGGATTCAACTTCTTCCTGGTTTAGTCTTGGAAGAGTGTAAGTGTCCAGGAAATTATCCATTTCTTCTAGGTTTTCCAGTTTATTTGCGTAGAGGTGTTTATAGTATTCTCTGATGGTAGTTTGTATTTCTGTGGGGTCGGTGGTGATATCCCCTTTATCATTTTTAATTGCGTCGATTGGATTCTTCTCTCTTTTCTTCTTTATTAGTCTTGCTAGTGGTCTGTCAATTTTGTTGATCTTTTCAAAAAACCAACTCCTGGATTCATTGATTTTTTGGAGGGTTTTTTGTGTCTCTATCTCCTTCAGTTCTGCTCTGATCTTAGTTATTTCTTGCCTTCTGCTAGCTTTGGAATGTGTTTGCTCTTGCTTCTCTAGTTCTTTTAATTGCGATGTTAGAGTGTCAATTTTTGATCTTTCCTGCTTTCTCTTGTGGGCATTTAGTGCTATAAATTTCCCTCTGCACACTGCTTTAAATGTGTCCCAGAGATTCTGGTATGTTGTATCTTTGTTCTCATTGGTTTCAAAGAACATCTTTATTTCTGCCTTCATTTCGTTATGTACCCAGTAGTCATTCAGGAGCAGGTTGTTCAGTTTCCATGTAGTTGAGCGGTTTTGATTGAGTTTCTTAGTCCTGAGTTCTAGTTTGATTGCACTGTGGTCTGAGAGACAGTTTGTTATAATTTCTGTTCTTGTACATTTGCTGAGGAGTGCTTTACTTCCAATTATGTGGTCAATTTTGGAATAAGTGTGATGTGGTGCTGAGAAGAATGTATATTCTGTTGATTTGGGGTGGAGAGTTCTATAGATGTGTATTAGGTCTGCTTGCTGCAGAGATGAGTTCAATTCCTGGATATCCTTGTTAACTTTCTGTCTCGTTGATCTGTCTAATGTTGACAGTGGAGTGTTGAAGTCTCCCATTATTATTGTATGGGAATCTAAGTCTCTTTGTAAGTCTCTAAGGACTTGCTTTATGAATCTGGGTGCTCCTGTATTGGGTGCATATATATTTAGGATAGTTAGCTCTTCCTGTTGAATTGATCCCTTTACCATTATGTAATGGCCTTCTTTGTCTCTTTTGATCTTTGATGGTTTAAAGTCTGTTTTATCAGAGACTAGGATTGCAACCCCTGCTTTCTTTTGTTCTCCATTTGCTTGGTAAATCTTCCTCCATCCCTTTATTTTGAGCCTATGTATGTCTCTGCGTGTGAGATGGGTCTCCTGAATACAGCAGACTGATGGGTCTTGACTCTTTATCCAGTTTGCCAGTCTATGTCTTTTAATTGGAGCATTTAGTCCATTGACATTTAAGGTTAATATTGTTATGTGTGAACTTGATCCTGCCATTATGATATTAACTGGTTATTTTGCTCGTTAGTTGATGCAGTTTCTTCCTAGCCTCGATGGTCTTTACATTTTGGCATGTTTTTGCAATGGCTGGTTCTGGTTGTTCCTTTCCATGTTGAGTGCTTCCTTCAGGGTCTCTTTTAAGGCAGGACTAGTGGTGACAAAATCTCTAAGCATTTGCTTATCTGTAAAGGATTTTATTTCTCCTTCACTTATGAAACTTAGTTTGGCTGGATATGAAATTCTGGGTTGAAAATTCTTTTCTTTAAGAATGTTGAATATTGGCCCCCACTCTCTTCTGGCTTGTAGAGTTTCTGCCGAGCGATCTGCTGTTAGTCTGATGGGCTTCCCTTTGTGGGTAACCCGACCTTTCTCTCTGGCTGCCCTTAAGATTTTTTCCTTCATTTCAACTTTGGTGAATCTGGCAAATTATGTGTCTTGGAGTTGCTCTTCTCGAGGAGTATCTTTGTGGCGTTCTCTGTATTTCCTGGATTTGAATGTTGGCCTGCCCTACTAGGTTGGGGAAGTTCTCCTGGATGATATCCTGAAGAGTGTTTTCCAACTTGGTTCCATTTTCCCCCTCACTTTCAGGCACCCCAATCAGATGTAGATTTGGTCTTTTTACATAATCCCATACTTCTTCCAGGCTTTGTTCATTTCTTTTTCTTCTTTTTTCTTTTGGTTTCTCTTCTCACTTCATTTCATTCATTTGATCCACAATCGCTGAAACTCTTTCTTCCAGTTGATCGAGTCGGTTACTGAAGCTTGTGCATTTGTCACGTATTTCTCGTGTCATGGTTTTCATCTCTTTCATTTCGTTTAGGACCTTCTCTGCATTAATTACTCTAGCTATCAATTCTTCCACTTTTTTTTCACGATTTTTAGTTTCTTTGTGCTGGGTACGTAATTCCTCCTTTAGCTCTGAGAAATTTGATGGACTGAAGCCTTCTTCTCTCATCTCGTCAAAGTCATTCTCCGTCAAGCTTTGATCTGTTGCTGGCGATGAGCTGCGCTCCTTTGCCGGGGGAGATGCACTCTTATTTTTTGAATTTCCAGCTTTTCTGCCCTGCTTTTTCCCCATCTTTGTGGTTTTATCTTCCTCTGGTCTTTGATGATGGTGACGTTCTGATGGGGTTTTGGTGTAGGTGTCCTTCCTGTTTGATAGTTTTCCTTCTAACAGTCAGGGCCCTCAGCTGTAGGTCTGTTGGAGATTGCTTGAGGTCCACTCCAGACCCTGTTTGCCTGGGTGTCAGCAGCAGAGGCTGCAGAAGATAGAATATTGCTGAACAGCGAGTGTACCTGTCTGATTCTTGCTTTGGATGCTTCCTCTCAGGGGTGTACTCCACCCTGTGAGGTGTGGGGTGTCAGACTGCCCCGAGTGGGGGATGTCTCCCAGTTAGGCTACTCAGGGGTCAGGGACCCACTTGAGCAGGCAGTCTGTCCCTTCTCAGATCTCAACCTCCGTGTTGGGAGATCCACTGCTCTCTTCAAAGCTGTCAGACAGAGTCATTTGCTTCTGCAGAGGTTTCTGCTGCTTTTGTTGTTATCTGTGCCCTGTCCCCAGAGGTGAAGTCTACAGAGACAGGCAGGTTTCCTTGAGCTGCTGTGAGCTCCACCCAGTTCCAGCTTCCCAGCGGCTTTGTTTACCTACTTAAGCCTCAGCAATGGCGGGCGCCCCTCCCCCAGCCTCGCTGCTGCCTTGAGGTTAGATTGCAGACTGCTGTGCTAGCAATGAGGGAGGCTCCGTGGGCGTGGGACCCTCTCGGCCAGGTGTGGGATATAATCTCCTGGTGTTCCTGTTTGCTTAAAGCGCATTATTGTGGTGTGAGTTACCCGATTTTTCAGGTGTTGTGTGTCTCAGTTCCCCTGGCTAGGAAAAGCGATTCCCTTTCCCCTTGGGCTTCCCAGGCGAGGCGATGCCTCACCCTGCTTCAGCTCTCGCTGGTCAGGCTGCAGCAGCTGACCAGCACCGATTGTCCGGCACTCCCTAGTGCGATGAACCCAGTACCTCAATTGAAAATGCAGAAATCACCGGTCTTCTGTGTCGCTCGCACTGGGAGTTGGAGACTGGAGCTGTTCCTATTCTGCTTCCACCATTTTTGATCATATTTATTTTAATTGGTACATCCTTCTATCCTTCAGTTTTTTTCTCCTTAAAAAAAGGATAATAACATCAGTTTTCCTTTTTATATAATTTTATGAAGTTAAAGGTAAATAATGGAAATACGTGATTTTTATAAACCACATGACACTTTATTTTATATATTATATTTATGTAATTATGTAAACTAATATCATTAAAGTGGAGCGATCTATATTAAAATTTGAACTGCCCAAGTACCCTATGATTAATATTCATGTAATTATAAATGTCTGTTTCTGCTTTGTATGAAGCCAGTGGAAGCTCAGGTACTGAAAAGTAGCAACAACAACAGCAAGAAAAAAATGGAGACAATAACTAAGCAGCAGCTGTGAGTGGACTACTGAAATGCAAAAAGGGCAAAGCTGAGGCTTTGTGTATCTTAACCTGAAATAGGAGATACCTGGTAGGTGGATGATATCTTAAAGAGAAAACACAAAACCATTGTCCTTATTTAAAGTGAGTAAATATTATTAGAAATCATAGGTAAGAGGAAATGAGAAAAACTAAATGGCGCATGTGTAAAAATGTTCATTATTCTCAGAATATTATTGTATGCATTATAGTGAAACAGGAATTTTTAAAATAAATCTAAGACATTATCTTCAATAGTATAGGAGAACAGGATATTAGAGTGAAAAGGGCAGTAATTATCTTATTTTTTTTCAGTTTTACTTTTTAATAAGCGGAAGAGAAATTGACAAAATTGAGTGCACTGTAGCACAGGGTAGCAGCTTTCATTTGTCAGAGTAACATGTACATTTTAGAGAATGTATTGATCTGATCGAGCTGCTGAATTTCTAAGTGATACACAACAATAAGGGAGATGAGTCTGAGACTGATATCGCCACCCACGCCAGGCATACAAATAGCCGTTTCATGTATAAAATGTTTATTAGATATAAAGGCGAGAGAAAATGAGGATGTCTAAAAGCATCTGTTACCTTTTGAGATGATTTAAGTAAGACAACTAAAATTCTGCATATCAGAAATGGAATTTGAATCTCGAATTCTACTTTTTCACTTTGATTGGTAGTAATGATTGCTTTTGATCTTAGATATTCAAGCTATAATCTGCTGATTATTTTTTAAAATTATGTTGGGGGAACATTAGTGGAGAATAATAGAATGTGTGAACTAAAATCCAGGTGTGATGAGGGTTTTAATGTTTACAGTTGAGCAGCAGACATATGAAAAAAAGTTTTCATGTGTATGTATTTTATATTTTATCAGAGATGGGTGAAACTGCTCAGCACTGCCTTCTAAAAAGCTATTAAATAATGACACAGAATAGTGGGTGGTTGACAGAATCACCTTTAAAATCAATCATGTACAATTCCTTGATCTACCACTTTTTAACCATGTAATCTTCATCAAGTTAGATGAACCACCTGATTCTATTTCCTTATCAAGGAAAGTTATATAATAACATGTACTATATAGTGTGACTGTGTGTAGTAAATAAAATAAGTATTTCAAGTGCAAAATTGTGGCAACTGCTGTTGTTATCAAAGAAAGTACCTTCAAACTGCTAATGATTTATTTCCAGACTTTGTCATGAAACACCTTCAAATTTATAAGTGAAAGTGTCAAGAACATAGAGGACATAAGTTTCCAAAAATATTTTAATAAAACACTAGAAGTATTTTAATGGGGAAAATAGAAAATCCGAAAAGACTGGATAACAATACAAATCTGTATTCACCATCCCTCCATCTTGGTTTCATCTCTGTTTAGCCATACTTATTTTTCAAGTTTTGTTTATTTGTTTGTTTGTTTGAGACAGGGTCTCACTTTGTCGCTCAGGCTGGAGTGCAGTGGCGTGATCTTAGCTCACTGCAACCTCCACCTCTCAAGCTCAAGTGATTCTTCCACCTCAGCCTCCCTAGTAGCTGGGACTATAGGTGCACACCACCATGCCCAGACAATTTTTGTAATTTTTGTAAAGACGGGGTCTCCCTATGTTGCCTAGGCTAATATCAGACTCTCAGGCTCAAACCATCCACTTGCCCTGGCCTCCCAAAATGCTGGAATTACAGGCATAAGCCACTGCACCTGGCTGTTAAGTCATTCTAACAAATGAATTATTAAGTTAACAATAGAAGAAAATTCTTCTGTACTAAAGAAGTGCTCGATTCTATAGATTTAATGGGTTTATAAAGCTCCAGGCAATATTAATGAGAAAATACACACCACTAGGCATATTTTGGTTAACTCTCATGCACTTTGAAGACTAGTGAAATGTTTGAGGATGGAAAAAACAAATATTTTGCCACAAGTGAGCAGGAGGCCAGAGAATATATCTTAAAAGTTCAGACTGGGCACAGTGGCTTACACCTGTAATCCCAGCACTTTGGGAGGCCGAGGCAGGCGGATCACCTGAGGTCAGGAGTTCGAGACCAGACTGACCAACATGGTGAAACCCGTCTCTACTAAAAATACAAAAATTTACCGGGCATGGTGGCAGGTGCCTGTAATCCCAGCTATTTGGGATGCTGAGGCAGGAGAATCACTTGAACCTGGAGGCAAAGGTTGCAGTGAGCCAAGATCACGCCACTGCACTCCAGCCTGGGCAACAAGAGTAAAACTCCATCTCAAAAAGAAAAAGAAAAATAAATAAAATAAATTAGTCGTGCGTGGTGGCGCATGCCTGTAATCCCAGCTACTCGGGTGGCTGAGGCAGGAGAATTGCTTGAACCCAGGAGGCCAAGGTCGCAGTGAGCCAAGATCACGCCATTGCACTTCAGTCCGGGCCACAAGAGCAAAACTCCGTCTGAAAAAAAAAAAAAAATCAAATTGGTGAGCTAATGGGAAGCAATATCTTCCTGATACAGATGAAAAAATACCTCTGGTTTAAAGTAAGCGGAGAAGACTGTGCGGCAGAGATCCTAAACTGCAATGCCTTCAGATGCAGGGCAGCCCAGGTAAGGAATATGGCATTAAAGATTGAAGGCAACTGTGCTGTACTAGGGAGCACATCTAAAGAGATTCAAATGGGTTATTTTGAAAACTCAGGAGCATACCTAAGAAACATTTCTGCAGGTTGAATTTGGCCTGCAGTCTTCCCTCTGTCCCTAACTTATTGGGATAACTCTGTATGTGGCAACAATACAACAATAGCAATAACAGTTTCTATACTTTGGCATTATCTCTGTCACCTGTTTCAGTTAAGGGTGAATGGAATGATTCAGAGGGGTTGGATTTGTATAGTCTTTATCTGCTCAGGTGTTATCCTTGGAAAGCATATTAACATTTTACCCTACACACATGTAGACCCACACACACACCACTCCTCTAAGAAACATAACCTTCATTTGTTCGTTTAATGTATATTGTCCCGGATCATAGAAGGTGCAGATATATTTAGTAAAAAGTAGAATTAATGCCAATGAATGAAAAATGAAGTTGCACACCAGTAACTTCTTAAATGCTCCCAGATCTGAAGCAGCATAAGTGAAGAAATACTGCATAAAACACAACACTGAATCCCGGTTTCACCTGCAAACACATCTTCTCACAAATGTTATGTAAATCAGAACATTATAGAAAAAAACAATGATTTCATTATCATTTATGTACCATAGTACATAATGGTATGGTTTTATTATGTAATACAATAAATTCAATTAAATAGACCTATGTGACCAGATTATTTAAGTGACAAAATTAGCTCTAATAGCCATGGTGATATCATTTAGTTCCAAATTAGAATGACTTAAGCATTCAATAAGCTCTTCCCCAAATTCTTTTATTTCACAGTTTCTCTATCTCATCAGAAGAAGATATATGCTCTTTAAAGTTATCATAGCCTTAATGTGGTATATTTTCTAGGTCAAAAAATAGAAGAATGTGACACAGATAAAAACACTGGTAGAGGGCAACTTGCTTACCCTTACCTAGAATTTTTATATTTCTGGCAGTGACCTAGGCCCATATTCAATACCTTGAAATGGCAAATGGTTGCTTTTTAAGTTTTCAGGTCAGATCAGGCATTTATTCTGAACATCTAGGTAAAGAAAAATGGCTTCTATTTGTTTGTTTTTAAACCCTTTATCTTGTATCTCGATGGAACTGACCTAAAGCTATCTCTGGAATTATTCACGTGTGAAAAGGCAATGCAAGTCAATACAGGTAAGGGCATTTTATCTTGAAGCTGAAATTAAACTTCAGAAATTTTGCAATCCAGATGTGAACTGCTCCACATCAGCAAGTAGAGCAGCTATCACTTAACAGGAGTAAAAGGTTTCCTGCGCCAGTCAAAAGTAAACAAGGCTAGTTGATCCTAATATTTTTTTTTTGATGTGTTTGAGTCACTGATTCTTTCTGCTTCAACAAACTAAATTTCTTTTAAAAGCATCTTTGAGGAGTAAGTTTCTCTGAAACGTGCACCCCATAGCAGGAACACTTAAAACAAAAATAACAGATACACAGTTACAATTTAACAATTTTTCATTTTGTTATATTTTCACTCACTTGAAAATATGAAAACTTCTAAATATATGTATAAGGACAATGTCATACATTTGTCATGGGATCAAAATAAGGATTAAGATTCCTAATATGTCCTTAGCAGAACTGAATTTAGAAGTTATTTTTACATAATTTTTCTCATGGCCAGAAGTAATTTTATGATGTGTATCAATTCAAACCAAAGTTCCAGACATTTAAAATGAATTAATAAGATAATAATATTTAAGACTTTCATGACTATTTTTACCTCAGAAGTTCAGTGTTTTCCCTATGATCTAAAACTTTTTATACATTTAAATGTTAGAGTGTCTCTTAAATTTACCAAATCAATGTTGATAATATTTTCTAAATACTGTGAAATTCATAAGCTAAATTATCAAAAAAACATATACATATATTTCAGGATCTAAAAGAATATAATACTATTCCACCTCTCAATACTTTTTGTCAGAAGCTAAAATTTGGAAAATAAAAATCAATTTTTAATTCTGTTATTTGCAAATTAAACAAAAATCTTAGTTGAGTATTAAATGAGTCTCACTTTGTAGTGTTTCTTTGTACTTCGCTTCAAATGAACTTTGTTTTGGAATAAAAAGTCCCATAAGTTGTATATTTTAGTGGTGTAAACTGTAGTGTTATAGATTTCTTTAATAATTAGATGAATATTGTGCAGTCTCTCCCTAAAAAATTATACATAAATATTTATAATATATATGTATAATTTACATATATGTATATATTATGCATATATGTATAATATATAAAAATTATGTATGTGTATTTGTATATGTTATACATATATGTATAATATATAGAAATTATACATATATATATAATCAAAATGTGCATCCAATTTCAAGTTGTCCCAAATTTGGGAAGCCAACCAATAGTCCACAAATCCATGATGAAGACTTTACATGAAGAACAAAAGATGTATGGTAGAAAAACTACTAATTCAAACTGAAAAACTTGTTTTTATACTTCAGCCTTTCTGAACTAGACCATGGCTCTATCTCATTCTTTCACATCTCTTTTGCGCCCAACTGCTTCCCTTACGTTCATTCAGGCAGAGCTGAAATTTCCATTTGAATGTAATCCTCTAGACGTGTGATTTTAATTTACAAATGGGGGACCCTACTGAACCTGAGTGACTGCTTTCTTGCCAAAGGTTGCACCATGCAAGGTTTACTAAAACACACACATTGCTATCTGCATAACTCTCTGTGATCCATCAGAGGGCTTACAAGTAAAAGAAAAAGGAAGATAAGTGTTGGCAAAGCTAGCATACCAGTTTGCAAATATATATACACAAACTGAAAGATGGAAAATGGCATCCCAGTTAAAAGGGGAAAAAAAAAATTTGACCGCATAACACTACACCTATGCAAGCGTATTAAATTTGTACTTTAGTATGATTATGTTGAAAAATGAAGTAAGTCTAAATGAAAATGCCTTGTGGTATAATGTCACTATAGGCAAGGAGAATAATACTCAGACACACTAAACCCCTCTGAGGTTTCCTTATGCCATAAATGCCACAAAAATGATCCTCAAAGAAAATGTATGTTTTGTTCCCCAAGAGGTAATGGCTCAAAGGACATTATCTGTGTGTGTTCCAAAGACTTCTTTAGCATCCTCCAAAAGGTGCTTTAAATACTTGTTTTTTTATAAAGTGCTTTTTGTCAGACAATATATATGTTAGAAATTAGCAGGTCCTCCAGTTGTAAAACCTTGACATTGACTATGATTGAGGAGGTGAGCGTCGGTGTGTTCATAAGTATTACCTGTCATTTGAAATATGACAGTGCTGTAACTGCAAGACCTTGGGGATGCTTGTGTGTTGCCATTGCCATCTGACTGCCTTAGTAACTGCCAGACAGTATTCTTAATGCCTCTGACCCTGAGATAATTAACATGGCCCTAAAGGCCTCTGCCTTTTCCATTTGCACACTTGTTGTTAAACAAGATGTTTGCTGCTATTTATGCTTTCCTCTGATATAACAATGTGCCTTTAAAGAGAAAGGTACTTCAATCCCATTAAGTTTTCTGTTATAGACATTACTTCTGTGTACAAGTTGCTTGTATACGAGTTTTGTTACTTTTCTGAAAATTAAAATATATTTCTAATATTGTGTTTTTCAGCTTGAATTTTGAGTCCTGTAAATGCATTTTACAATGAGACAAACAACTTATCTGAAATACAGGCACTTACTTTGATAGTTGCATTATGTATCATGTAGACTAGAAATGGCAAAATGGGGGCCAAAAATAAAAGCAAATTTAAATGTCTTTAGGGAAGATTTGGTAGGATTTTAGTTTCTACATTCCCAAGAGCACAGCCAAGAGTTAAAACAACCTGCTTTTACTTCCTTTAAGATAAGAGGATTGATTTACAATTAAGACTGCATAGAATTTGCAAAATTAGTTTGTAAATTGGCAATAATTTTTTGTAAGTCAGATTTAAGAAAATTAAAGAGAAAATAAGTGTAGCAGTACAAATCTGAGTTTACTATTAGCAAGCTCTTATATTTGTTGAATGTACTTAGTTTTATCAAAGAATTACATAATTGTTTATGAATTATTACTGGAATTGGGAATGTATCTATTTATTTGTATACAGGCATGCCTGATTTTATTGCACTTTGCAGATATTACATTTTTTAAAAAATGGAAGGTTTGTGACAACCCTGCATCCTGCAAGCCATATCAGTATTCTTCCAAAGTGTGAAATTAATGACTTCTAAATATTTCATGAAATTGATATTATAATTTTAAATAGTTAAAATTAATTCATGATATTATAAAGCTGTTAAATACATTAAGAACAAAATGTTAACCAACTATAACTTTTATATCAAGAATTATATTGATCATTGTTTATTAATATCTACAACATGCCAGGTGTTCACCAAAGAATCCTCATTTCCACATTAAAGTGTCAATACACAGGCATTGCCTATATAGAACTTGTACCACAAGATCAAATAATATATAATTTAATTTTTTAGCCATCCAACAGCCAGCCTTTTTTTATGCTGTGCCTTTGCCTTTTACCTGGCAGGCTCTTTCCCAGATGTTTGCATGTTCAAATGCGTTTCCTCAAAGTTCTTCTCCCCAGAGGTTTTCCTGACAACAAAATTAAAATATATATATATATATATATATATAAAAAATTTCCTTCAACTCAACTATTCTCTAATTCCATATTTTTCACCATAGCACTTTCACTACCAGGAATCTTATTACAAATTTAATTGTGTCATCAAATTACTTAGGAGTCTCAACACATTTGGGCATAAGGTGGATAGAATTTTTTTTTTTTTCCAATCACTGCTTTCAACTGTAGCTTTTTCTCTAATCCTCCCTTAAAAGGGATGCCATAACTTCCCAATCAGCACAGGTGAAGACTGTGGCCCACAGTTTATTTAAAGGGAAAATTGTTGAATGTGATCATGCTATATGACACATTTTTTGTTCATCAAAGCTTAATTGGGGGATGGAAGAGTAAATGAGATAGCAAGTTTGGTGGTGGGGAGGGGTCCGTGGGTCTGGTTCCATTAGATGGTAATGGCTCTTATGGTATTTGATGGTTTCCATAAATGTGTTGTTAGTGGTTTCACTCTAGCTCCCTCATTTTCTGAGGAACCAAAAAAGTTTAGAAAGCACTTTTTTGCTCACCCACATAAACTTCTCTGACCATGCTACCTTGTCCCATCTCCTCTTAATGTGCTGAGAACCACTCTATTTACTGTTCCTTCCTCATCAACAGACCTGTCTTGATATTTACTATTCTGTTTTTTTGTTCATCAACCGTCACTCACCTGGAAAGTCACACCTTCTCGGCATATGTCTAAATTTTATCATGTCACAGCAACTTAGAAGAATTCATTCCTAGTATGTGTCAGTGAAATTCCTTTTGTCAAGGTTATCAGTCATCTCCAGGTGCCAGATCCCATAGTTGTATCTCAGACTTCATGTAATTCAATCTATTAGCAACAGTTGACACAAGTGGTCTCTCCTTTTTGCTTGAAACACTTTATTTGCCTAATATCCTGGATCCCACATTTTCACTGGCTGCTCATTTTCTTATTTCTAACCCCTAAACACTGGAATATCACAAGCTCAATGCTTGAAACTCTTTCTTCTCCCTTTATACTCACTCCTTATATGGTTTAATCCAGTTCATGGCGTGAAGCACCATCTTGAATTTCACAACATCTGAATTTATAGTCTAAGAATTTTCATTTCAAACCTCTTTGCTGAACTTGAGACTCATATACAGTGCTGCCTAGATGACATTATCACTTGAATGTATAATAATATCTCAGATAAAACATTTCTAAAACAGAACATATGAAGGCTCACCACTGCATACAGCCAAACCTGTTTTTCTTGTGGTTTTCTCCATTTCAGAATATCCATGCTTCTTGATTCTCAAGTTAAAACTGTGGCATCTCCTTAATCTTCTTTTACCCATACCACATATAATCCATGAGAAAATCTTGTTGGTTTTCCTTTTCAAGTATATTTAGGATCTGATTCCATCTTGCTACCTCCACCTTTGACATTGCATTTAATAAGCCCTCCTTGCTATTGAAAGGATTACCTCATTTATCTCCTGCTTTTTTTTAAAAAAAGGTTGGTGTACTCTAACCACACCGGCCTTTTATTGTACAGCACATGTGCATAGTCACCTTTAAAGCCAGATACAAGTTCTGATTGTCCTTCAGTTAAGTTGGATGTAACTTGTTTGAGATCAAGTTGAAATAAATCATATTATGGTAAATGGTCATGATGCCAAACACAACCTCTCATTAGAAATTTTGCACTTGTTATCTTCTCAAATTACAATTGTTTCATTCTATATCTCCATGGCCAGGACCTTTATTTTATTTCAAGTCTCTACTCAAATGGCATCTTATCTTTGATAAGATGGCCACACTTTCTCTATTACTATCTATCCCACTTGACTATGTTTTATTTTTCTTCATGGCATGTTTTTCTTTATTATTAATGATAGTAAGGCATGCTGATGACTTAAGAGGGTGAATGCTAGATCCAAACTGCTGAGAATTAAGTTTTTGTCTCCCACTGCTTGCTTAATGACTTTGGGCAAGTTTTTGAAACTTTCTGTGCCTGAGTTCCTCGTCTATAAAACAGGAATTATTACAGTATTCCCTCATAAATTGTTGTGAGTTAGCACAAAGCACTCAGAACAGCACCTGGCATCAGTAAGAATTCAATAAGTATTAGTTATAATAATATTAATTATTATTACTATCTTTTATATATTTCTTTAATGTGTGTCTTCTCTCATTAAAATATAACCTCGTTCAGTGTTTTGTTCACTGCTGTATTCTCAGTGTCCAGAAATATTCCTGGCACATTGTAGGTATTTGAGATATTTGTTGAATAGTTGAAAGAAGAAGTAATAAAGATGGCCACAATAAATGAATGAAGGTTATGAGGGATATATAATTTACCCCATGACCAACTCCTCTTTATAACCTGCCATACTCAACTGGATCCGTGGGTATCTAGTTGAGCAGGTAAATTCTGCATGACCTATGTCTATGTTGAAAATTGGGATTCAACACAATACAGTTCAGATATAAAAGAGGTTTGAATTGGTTCACAGGTATGTTTTAAGAATAAAATAGACTTAAAATAGCTTCCAATGAGGATAAACATTGATGTGTGTCTGAGCGACAGAAGGATGAAGATAATTTAAAATGAAAAACAATGTGGTCCTATGCAAGGCCAATCCACATCAGTCAGCAGGTCAGGGTGCCATCAGTAGGAGAGCAATATAAGTTAAGACCAAATGTGGAGGGTCTGTGACAAGGGACAGGGTGTCTGACTTTATGCTATGGGCCTTTTTCCCTGACTCTGTGCTCCTGAGGGACACAATACTCTCATGGTTGTCAAAGTGGCTTAGTAGACATGAAGACTAGAGTAAGAGGAGGGGCATATGTGGTTGATGCTGTGTTTTAATATTGATATAGCAATGAATATATAAGAATGTGAAAAAACTGGAAAAGACTGGTTAAAATCAAAAGGCCTTTAAAAATTCAGACATCAGATATTTGGTTAAACGAAACATATAGAATTGGTATATTTATGTTTAATTAGGACTTTCCTGTTAATTCAAAATCATTTTAGATATGTTCTCCAGACCTGCGATATCAGACTAATTTGGGAAGTTTATTGAAAATGCAGATTCCTAAGTCCAACCCTGGACTGACCAAATCTGAATACCTAAGTTACACCTGATATGCCTAAATTTTAAGAAACTGTCTGTCTTCTTCTGACATATGATTTCCTTACTAAAATTCAGAATGAATGCTTTTAGCTTGTTTAGATGAGGCAAGTAAAGCCAGTGGACCTACATAAAAGTTAAGATATTTAAAGATGAAAGGATACTCAACAATTTTACTAAGTTAGTAATTTGGAAAGCATAATTTATTTTTTTTACTTCATTTATGATACAATAGACTAGTTGAAGTAAATGTTAAAATTCTTAATTAGAATCAACATGTCACTAAAATTATCTTTCAACATTTTGCTGGTATAACTATTAACTTGGTTTCTTTTTCTTTCTCTGGTATGTCTTCTGAACCATTTTTCTTTATATTTATATTTTTTCTAATTATAAAGGTAATTATTGTCATTTTAGATCATCAATAATATTTTTAAAAAGAACAAAATAATACTGACTTTTAATTTCTGCTCGTTTTTGCATGTTTTGTTTTACAAAATCAGGATAGAACACACTTTTTTTTCTCTTTCTTTCTTTTTTTTTTAAATTATACTTTAAGTTCTAGGGTACATGTGCACAACGTGCAGGTTTGTTACATGTGTATACATGTGCCATGTTGGTATGCTGTACCCATTAACTTGTCATTTACATTAGGTATAGCTCCTAATGGTATCCCTCCCCACCCCCCCTCCCTACAATAGGAGCCGGTGTGTGATGTTCCTCTTCTGGTATCCAAGTGATCTCATTGTTCAATTCCCACCAAGAGTGAGAACATGCGGTATTTGGTTTTCTGTTCTTGCACTAGTTTGCTGAGAATGATGGTTTCCAGCTGCATCCATGTCCCTGCAAAGGACACGAACTCATCCTTTTTTATGGCTGCATAGTATTCTATAGTGTATATGTGCCACATTTTCTTAATCCAGTCTGTCACTGATGGACATTTGGGTTGATTCCAAGTCTTTGCTATTGTGAATAGTGCCGCAATGAACATACGTGTGCATGTATCTTTATAGCAGCATGACTTATAATCCTTTGGGTATATCCCTAGTAATGGGATGGCTGGGTCAAATAGTATTTCTAGTTCTAGATCCTTGAGGAATCACCACACCGTTTTCCACAATGGTTGAACTAGTTTACAGTCCCACCAACAGTGTAAAAGTGTTCCTATTTCTCCACATCCTCTCCAGCACCTGTTGTTTCCTGACTTTTTAATGATTGCCGTTCTAACTGGTGTGAGATGGTATCTCATTGTGGTTTTGATTTGCATTTCTCTGATGGCAAGTGATGATGAGCATTTTTTCATGTGTCTGTTGGCTGTATGAATGTCTTCTTTTGAGAACTGTCTGTTCATATCCTTTGCCCACTTTTTGATGGGGTTGTTTGTTTTTTTCTTGTAAATTTGTTGGAGTTCTTTATAGTTTCTGGATATTAGCCCTTTGTCAGATGAGTAGATTGCAAAAATATTCTCCCATTCTGTAGGTTGCCTGTTCACTCTGATGGTAGTTTCTTTTGCTGTGCAGAAGCTCTTTAGTTTAATTAGACCCCATTTGTCAATTTTGGTTTCTGTTGCCATTGCTTTTGGTGTTTTAGACATGAAGTCCTTGCCCATGCCTATGTCCTGAATGCTATTACTTAGGTTTTCTTCTAGGGCGTTTATGGTTTTAGGTCTAACATTTAAGTCTCTAATCCATCTTGAATTAATTTTCATATAAGAAGTAAGGAAAGGATTCAGTTTTAGCTTTCTACTTATGGCTAGCCAATTTTCCCAGCACCATTTATTAAATAGGGAATCTTTTCCCCATTTCTTGTTTTTCTCAGGTTTGTCAAAGATCAGATGGCTGTAGATGTGTGGTATTATTTCTGAGGGTTCTGTTCTGTTCCATTGGTCTATATCTCTGTTTTGGTACAAGTACCATGCTGTTTTGGTTACTGTAGCCTTGTAGTATAGTTTGAAGTCAGGTAGCATGATGCCTCCAGCTTTGTTCTTTTGACTTAGGATTGTCTTGGCAATGTGGGGTCTTTTTTGGTTCCATATGAACTTTAAAGCAGTTTTTTTTTTCCAATTCTGTGAAGAAAGTCATTGGTAGCTTAATGGGGATGGCATTGAATCTATAAATTACCTTGGTCAGTGTGGCCATTTTCACAATATTGATTCTTCCTATCCATGAGCCTGGTATGTTCTTCCATTTGTTTGTGTCCTCTTTTATTTCACTGAGCAGTGGTTTGTAGTTGTCCTTGAAGAGGTCCTTTACATCCCTTTTAAGTTGAATTCCTAGGCATTTTATTCTCTTTGAAGCTATTGTGAATGGGAGTTCATTCATGATTTGGCTCTCTGTTTGTCTGTTACTGGCGTATAAGAATGCTTGTGATTTTTGCACATTGATTTTGTATCCTGAGACTTTACTGAAGTTTCTTATCAGCTTAAGGAGATTTTGGGCTGAGACAATGGGATTTACTTTCTAAATATACAATCAGTGTCATCCTGCAAACAGGGACAATTTGACTTCTTCTTTTCCTAACTGAATACCTTTATTTCTTTCTCTTGCCTGATTGCCCCAGCCAGAACTTCCAACACTTTCTTTCTTTCTTTCTTTCTTTCTTTCTTTCTTTCTTTTCTTTCTTTCTTTCTTTCTTTCTTTCTTTCTTTCTTTCTTTCTTTCTTTTCTTTCTTTTTTTCTCTCTCTTTCTTTCTTTCTTTCTCTGTCTCTCTTTTTTTTTTTTTTTTTTTTTTTTTTTAGACAGAGTCTGTCTCTGTCACCCAGGCTGGAGTGCAGTGGCACAATCTCAGCTCACTGCAAGTTCCACCTCCCAGGTTCACACCATTCTCCTGCCTCAGCCTCCTGAATAGCTGGGACTACAGGCACCTGCCAGCACACCTGGCTAATTTTTTGTATTTTTAGTAGAGACAGGGTTTCCCCGTGTTTAGCCAGGATGGTCTCGATCTCCTGACCTCGTGATCCGCCCTCCTTGGCCTCCCAAAGTGCTGGGATTACAGGTGTGAGCCGCTGCGCCCAGCCCATAGGACACAATTTTTTAACTTGATGTTTTACTGTTTTTTAGCTTGATGTTTTACTACTTTTAAAAATATTTTCTTGTATCATAGTAAATGTTTTCCTAATGCTCCTGCTGGTGGCCAGTATCATATTTTTCCATCTGTTCTTTTTCTTTATTTTTTTCTTTATTATTTATTTATTTATTTTTTTTTAGCCTTCCTATATTTGCTACCCAACAACAACATAATAACTTCTGTTTTCTCCTCACCAAAAGCAGAGGTATTCCTTTACTTCTTGGTCTGAATATGGTACAGTCAATCCCTTTATATGCAACTCTTCCACATTCACTCAGAGCTACTCTCTCATACACAGGTAGGTCATGTCTTCTGAGACCTGGAGAGTAGGAGTTCTGACCGAGTACCCTGCTTGGGCCTCCTTTAACTACGTTTCTCACCCATGGAGTCAAACAAGGCTAAAAGATTCTGCCAGTAACAAAACAAGCTACTTTTAGATTCAGATAGTTTATTACAAACATAGAGAGGGAAAACAAGAT